>NW_025335701.1:4836491-4906186 GCF_004798865.1 Varanus komodoensis | reverse complement strand
CAAGGGACTGCAAGGCGATCAAACCGGTCAGTCCTAGAGGAGATCAACCCTGACTGCTCTTTAGAAGGCCAGATCCTGAAGATGAAACTCAAATACTTTGGCCACCTAGTGAGAAGGAAGGACTCCCTGGAGAAGATCCTAATGCTGGGAACAATTGACAGCAAAAGAAGAAGGGAATGGCAGAGGATGAGGTGGCTGGATGGAGTCACTGAAGCAGTTGGTGCGAGCTTGAGTGGACTCTGGGGGATGGTGGGGGACAGGAGGGCCTGGAGGAATGTTGTCCAGGGAGTCGTGATGGGTCGGGCACAACTTTACTAAAACCAACAATGGCTGCCTCACATCGCTTTCAGCTAGCTCACTGCTGCAGCTGCTTCTTTGCTGCTGGATGTGTGAGGGATCTGAGAGCAAGTCAGGGACATGTGGGGGGCATCAGTGTCTATGGGGCTTGCAATGGAAAGCAGGGTTAGGCTGTGGCCGGAAGCTGCTGTTCAGTGGACCCCCGATGGGGCAGCCACATGTTAAATCCAGATGCTGCCACCAGGAGCTAGAGAAGCCCCTGGCAACTTCCCACTAAGGGAGAGAATTGCTGAACAAATATGTGCATCATGCAGAGGCAAAATTAAGCAGACTTGCATGCAGCTCCTTCTTAAAACAATGAGCAACATGTTAGAGCCTCAGGAAAATATATGGGACCTTATGAAATAATGTTGTATGCTTGATAAGGTAAAGTTTTTTTAAAAAGAAAACAGCATGCAATAAATAATTTGTATTCAATAACTGAGAATGTGAACATTGTAACATAAAACACAACCTTTAATAGAACATAATGGTATTTTGTGATGCCCCTATTAAATTCGCTTATTAAAACTCAACATTACATTCTGAAACTAAGTTATCTCATGCTGAACATGCCCATAAAATGAGTAAATCAAAACTTTATTACAATGTCCAAAATAAAATGAAGGTGTGCAGTGTACTGTGCCTTTTTTATATCTCAGATCTGAATTGTTAGAAGGAGAAAATTCTGTTACTTAAGAAAGCTGAGAATCGAAAGAATGTGCTGCACACCTTCCGAACAATGTAGTATTTGAATTTTAAAAGAACCAAATTTGAGAAAATTTTAGCTGCACCTGGCTGCAACAAAGAGCCAGACAAAGAGTGCCCATCCCGTCTTCCACAAGGGAGAGAGAAAGCTGAGCACGGCATTCCCACCAGATGGGCTCAAAGGTCTCCCACAAGAAGCTTCCTTCTGCCTCAGCTGCCACCACAGCAGCCAGTCCTACAGGCTGAGCTGACGGAGCAAAGAGGGAGAGCAGGCTGTTCCACCCACCTTCCTGAAAGGTCACTATCCCTGACCCCGCTTCCTTTTTTCTTGTAAGCCTTGCTTTCATACACCTGTGATAAGGAACTGTCATGTTTTACCAATTATACATAATCCACTCTGGGAAAATGTTTGGCTGAAGAGTGTGCTAAAAAGTCATGATTTCTTAACCGTAAACAACACATGAAGAGAATCTATGGTTTGTTCTTAGGCTACAGATGGTGCATTGTTTGCCGTTATTTGTTAGCTGGTTTCCGAAAACACAATAACCCATGTTGCAGCAACCACTCACAGTGCAATGACAACCTGGACTTAATCCATCAAGTTGTCCAACCCCAATCAGTGAGTCATATTTAATTATGAAACATACCATTTAAAAATGATCAAATTATGTGCCTAATATTTGCTGTCGAGAAGCAGCCCCAAGCAGGAGCTGTCCAAAAGTGAAAAGAAACAAATGCTTGAGTTCAGCCTTTGGTGACATGGTCAACCCACTAAATATTTACACTTTCCAAGGGTAACCCATGTTCAGAGTCTTTACCTTGTCTACTGTACCGCATGGTTCTGGTTTCCTATAGATAGCAGAGCCAGATCTACCCTGGATTCATACATTTCTAGCAGCATCAACATCCGGAACTCCATCTGAGCATCCCTGCAGCAACATGAACCAGGCACCTCAAATCTGTAGGGTGGGAGGCCAGTTAGGGTGGTCCATGTGCTCTGCTTTATGGAGAAAGGTCCTCTGTTTGAATGGCTATTGGGAACATTCTCCACTTGAAAGAGTCCAGTTTTTGAAAGGCTGTCCTGTCCATGTCTGGTTCAAGAGAAAGGACAGCTGGCAGGGCCTTCAGTTGGCCCACCTGCACCAAGCCCTGGGCAGCAGACAGAATGGGCACATGCATCCACCAGCAACAGCTTTCCCAGTTATGGAGATGGGCTTCACTTCTATTTAAAGTGCAGCAATTCTTTCTAAATCTGCATCTATACATATAAATCACCAAACAATGTTTTAATGGAAATCACTATCCTCGTGTATCTTTTTGCTTTCTTTGGGGGTATGTATTTCCTCTCTTTTGCCAGTACACACCCCCAGCAGTGTGCTAATCATCAGCTGCAGCATCCCAATAAAACCATTAAGAGCAGCCTCGGGAAAAGAAACTGGCAATAAGCACTGACCACTGAAATAGCCCTGTGGCAAAGCATGGGATTGAGGACCCTGACAATTAGATGAATTCCTCTGTAATTAGAGGCTAGTCACAAAACTATAACCCCTTCCGTCTTCCCACCGTGGCATTTTCCTTACATGGAGGAAAAATGTATACAGTTTTGGTGCCACACTGTAAGGATCTTTGGGTCCCTCTGAACTGCTGAAACTGGGGGCGTGTTCAGATTTTAATCACCCCTTTCATTGGGGATTCATTCAAATTCATGTCTGGCTGAACTGTCACATGCTTTTGCTTCTGTAATAATTGCCTCTATTAACATTCATAATTATAATTAATTGTGATTATTACACTGCAGTTCTATCCCATTTATTTATATCTTCCAAGGAACCCAAGGTGACTTAAATAGCTCCATTTTATGCACATAACAACCACCCTGTGAGGTAGGTTAAGCTGAGAGTAAGTGCCTGGTCCAAAGGTCACCAGGTGAGCTTCATGGCTGAGTGGGGACCCCAGTCCAGATCTCCCAGGTCAGCAGTACAACATTTTAACCACCACACCAGCTCTGTGTAATTGGCATGCATGCTTTGCGTGTGTGTGAGAGAGAAAAAGATGTAAACTTATTTGTAGTCATGCTTTATATAAGCATGGAATATAATAAAATAAAAGCAAATGACATAAAAAGCTGAACTTGATATATCAGATTGGTGAGTGAGTTTGCAAAGGGGCAAAGCTGAATGCACATCACAAGCCTTGTTCTTCCACTCTAGGAAACATCCTGTTGACACACATGAGAAGAGCACACACGTGCCACACGCAGCAATTGTAACGCCAGGTTAAATCACACGCTCCCAACCAGTGAATGAGGCTGTTACATACTTAGATTAGTGGAACCTACCAGTTGCTTCTCAGATTGCAATTTATGTACACAAATGAAAGCAGAAAAGTTAATTTTCGTGCATGGCTAACAGTAAATATTGGAAGTGGATTTATGTTATAATAAATGGCATCAACGTACAAATGGAATGGTGCTACTGAATGTAAACTCATCTCAGAATTCTTACTCATTATGATTCAGGTGCAAAATAAGATGCAGATGCTGGAATGGGGGAATAGGATATCCTTTATGGAGGCAGATGGAGCCTAATAAATCACATTATGCTTTACAGTGGGAAGTTGTTAGTCTAAATCCTAGGAAACTATTACCCTTCTGTATGGCTGAAGTTAAATTAATATGCCTTAAACAAAAGTAGCGCCTGCACAGAGTTTTATCATCAAGAAGTGATAGGCACTGACTTGCCAGCTGCTTCTTTCACTTCCACACATTAAAAATAATATAAAGTTATTTAAAGAGGGTCTCGGTCCAGTGAGCGCATTCTCTCTCTCCCTCCCTCCCTCCCTCCCTCAAAGGATTTCAGGGCAGCATGCCTGGTTTTGCTCATTTTCTGTTCACAACAGCCCTGCAAGCCAGGTTAGGTTTAAAAAGCAGTGACTGATGAAAGGTCACCCAGTTATTACAGTCCGAGTTACTTCCCGCCATTTCCCTCTCGTGGGGAACCCACAGCAGTTACGGAGCCCTCTTCCGCTCCATTTTCTACTCACCACAGCCACCCTGTGAGGCCGCTTGGGCGGGGAATGAATGGCTTGCCCAAGCCACAGTGGTGCCACAGCGGAAGCAGATGAGGACGCGGCTCTCCTGGATCCCCAGTCCAGTATTCTAACCACCAGGCCACATGGGTTCCTCTAATGTCGTGAATGAGGAAAAAGTGAACCAGGGTTTCCCCTGCCAAGGTTGACATTCTAACCACACGGTGTATTTCCACGTAACAAAAGTTGGCCAACTGTGCATGAATGCGCTACAATTATCCAGGGACCTTTGCACACAGAAAGAGATTTTACTCCAAACTTCCAAGTACATCACCTCCAGTGGTTCCACAATTCAGACAGGGACCTACATTCCCACATTCACAAACAGGCCACTTTCGCAATCTCTCCCTTTGCAGGAAGATTAACAAAAGGGGGGAAGCCCCCCATTTATGCCATGGGATTTTCTTTCAGATTTCAGAAAACTTATGGGGAGAGATATATGTTTTAATCTTCCCTCCTGATTTGCAGTGGTCCTGATTGTAATCAAGGCCACAAACATTTACAATAGAGCAAGGAAAAGGTAACTTTCCTAGTTGATACACTTGACAGCAGATTTAACCAGATGGTTGTCACAGGACAAAATTTTAACCATTGCCCCTCTGAGAAAGCGACCGTGCTAGGATGCCTGGAAACATCTCAGCACCAAAGGGTAACCATCCGGGTAACCTTCCTCCAGTTGTTCCTCTTTTTCTAAAGAACGAACATGGGACCAGAGTGACACTCACTCCAATTTTCGCTTTCAGGAATCATACAGTACTAGAGTTGGAGGAGGCCAATATGTTCATCAGCTCCAACCCACTCATTGCAGAAGTCCGAGTCAGAGCATCCTTCAGAGCTGGGCATCACGCTGCACCTTGCGCAGTGTGTGATAGCCCCACACCCTCCTTACGCGATTAGCTTCACTGTTTTCTAACTAAAGCAAGGGCTAAGTTATGGATTATAGAAAGTGCCACCTGAAAGTCCAATTGTACAGAAAGAGTTAAATGTTGCAGTGCAACTGGCCTTTTAAAAGGGCATTTGAAGTTATTCCCAGTCTCCTGTCACCTGAGTTCTAAATGGCTAGCTACAGAATCTCTGTAGCACACCCACCCAATGCAAGGAAAGGCTAGATAATGGACTGTCAGATCAGCATCCCAATCGTGTTGTCCTGTTGGTCAATAAAATTCTAGAAAAGTCCATAACTACCTTTACATAATACATATGCACAGTTCTGCAACAATCCAATTTCTGTGCAATAAAGGTGTCTTAGATATAATGAACAGAACACAAATTATGGCCCTATATATACTGGAGCACGGAGAGGACTGAAATCGGATTCTTCTGATAAAAGCACAATTTGTCTTAAATTTTGTGTTTGAGGTGTTTTTCATGCTGAAGACCATGGGATCAAACCCTGGCCTCTCCTGGTACAGCCAAGAAAGAATCCTGACAGAAATCCTGGATGGTCACTGACAGTTTGTGTTGACAATACTGGGCTAGATCGACCATGTATAAGACAGCTTCTTGCGTCCCTTTTCTGTATTTTAGCAAATACCAAAATTCCCCATGTCCCCATGCAAGCAGTTCCCCTAAACAGTCATGCAAGCTGCCTACCCCTTCTGGAGATGGCCTCCATTGCAAGATAAATGCCATGTGCCACACTATGCAAACATACTACATCCATGTTTAGAATATGCGCATGTAAATCATTCCAGCTTTTTAGGTGAGAAAAAAATACCTTGACCGTTTGGAAGGAGAAAGGCACAACTTCCTGTTCCTAACATCTAGGGAAAGACAGCTAAGTCGTTTTTAGTAGTGCCTAGCAATCAAAGCAACCTGGACTATGTACAGCAGCCTTCTACAAATTTGTAACCTCTTTATGGGTTGGGCAACAGCTTCCATTACCTCCAAGTACAATGCTAGCTTGAATAATCTGAGCTGTAATCCAGCATATCTGGAAGGTGCAAGTTTGTGGAAGTTTCCAAATTTCAGTTCAGTGGTCATTTTGGGTTATATCATGTATGTTGAAGTATGCATTTCTTCTAGTCATCAGAGCTATACCTACACTAAATTTCAGGTCTCTAATTAACCGGAAAGCTCTTAAAAATGTTAATATCACCATGGGCTTATCTATCAGTGAGGATTAAGCTTCTCAGTGTATAGTCATGTTCATCTCTTGTCAGCTAGAACTTCTGGAGTTGGTGTTGGGGAACCATGGAGATTCGTTTACTTTGGATGAGCACCTGTTTCCGGAAGTTTCTGGTGCATTCTTTGCAAACACAGAAAAGTGCAATTTGGGCAGGCCCCAAAGTCGGATCCCTCATTTCTAATAATTCCAGCTGTCTCTCTGCCTATCTTAACTGCCAATAACTATCACACACCCTCATCTGAGCCAGTCCCTCACGCAGTGTAGAATCACCCATTCAGAATCACATTAGATTATTACGACCACTGAACAGGAGAACAAAACAGTTCCCAGAGTTCCTATCATAAACTGCCTCTCTCTAAGTCATGGGTCCTCAAACTATGGCATGTGGGCCGCATCCGGCCCACCATGCCCATTTATCCGGCCTGCCTCAGAGGTTTTGGACTCGCTGCGCGTGTGCGCTGGCATTGGTGCTAGGCAAGGAGGGTGCTTGTTCGCGCAGAGATGGTTTTGGGCTTCCTCGGAGAAAACAATCTCCGCGCAAACAAACTGCTGCCTCGCTGCACCCTCCCCCGCCCCCACACCGGCCCGTCCACCCTGCCAGCACCACCTTGGCAGCCCGCACCACCCCCTCAACTGGAACCTTTCAACTGGCGCCCAGTTTAGAAAGTTTGAGGGTCCCTGCTATAAGTGAGGAGATTTGGCAACTTAGGAAGAGGCCTCCTCTCCAACCACACTTCTCAGCTGCAATTCTTGTCCTGCTTTTGTCATGTTTCAGGGAATGCAGAAAAGGGTTCCTGTGGATGAGAAGGCCAATACCTTTCGAAGAGCTATCCCAGCTTTAGATTCCCTTTCTATTGAGAATGATAAATCTTAACTTTTCCCAGAGTTCTCCAAAAAGGTTCAGAAAGAGCCATTCCAAATTACTATTTCTATGGTCTGTGTTGATGAAGCCAATATCTGTGTTAATATAAACATCCCAGAATAGCACAGTTCCTGAACAGTCCAGTGCCTGACTACCAAAGGGTTCTGAAAATATCTCATCTAGATATCAAATGGAGGGAAACATGGAGACTTTGGAGACACGGCCTGATAAACTGCAGATTTCGCCCAGTGAATAGACGGAGCAGTTCAAGAGTTCACAATGTGTTCACTTGAAAGGTGCTCAGTAAAAGAGAAGGGTATAGCAGAGACAAAGGCACAGAGAGGTCATAATTACTATCATTCTGTCTTCATTACAAAACTGCAACCGAGCACCCGTGGCGAACTGTGCCTAATGCAGCCACTGGATCAGCTGCTTAGCATGCAGGGAGAAACAGGACTGTGTTAAAGCACACCCACAGACCCACCACACGGGCAATAGGTGCACCCAGTTGCTGCACAGTTTGGACTTGCTTAATACGACACAGTATGAACAAGTCCCTAGCTTTGTTTTTGCTTTCCAGAGAATGATGGAGAATTAGAAGCAAGAATTAATTCCTAGTATAGCTGCAGGCTTTGGTATTCACCTCTGATAATTATTGCTGGGCCCTGATGCAGAGCCAGGACCATCACTTAGTGATAGAACACAGAAAGCTTCCAGTTTCAATCCCTAGTTTATCTACTTTAAGCGATTGGGTACAAAACAAAGAGAAACACCCTTTTCTTCCTGAAACCGTGGCGAGCCAAGGCCAGCCAGAGGGAGCAACAGCGGAGTAGCAAGAGAACGGTGTGCTGCCACACGCCTGCTTTGTACCAGAGCAGTAGAACTGCAGCCATTTTCCCCAAGCACCTTCCAAAACAAGAGACTCATGGGAGAATGGGCCTATGCAACAATTATTCATCTGTTCACAATATTTATATACTGCTCCACATCTAAACAGATTTTAGAGTGGCGAACAATCAAAAGAGAAGACAGGTAAAGGAATCAAATAGTACTGTTTAAACGAGATAGCAATGAAACATGGCTGGTCAGTCAAGAAAGGCTTCCTGAAGCAAACCAGATTTCAGAAGACACTGCAAATACTGCAGGGACATGTTGTGCCTGCCTGACCCGAAGAGGCTGAAACTTCCTCAGAAGCAGAGTCACTGCTGAAAACTCTTCTCTAGGTGGACTCCAACTGGATCATAAATTCAAGAAGCGTCACCAGGAGTGTGTTATCTGAGGACCTCAGTGACCTCAGTTGATTGATGAGGGAGAAGATGCTTTTTCAAGTACCCTAGTCCCAAGTTATGTAGCACTTTATATACTCAACCTAGCCAGGTAGAGAATATGGAGATCCTTAGTAGAGCCCTGTCAGCAAAGGAGTTGCATCCTGAAAGGGGGCAGCTCCTGTCAGCAGCCGAGCTTCCAGACCAGCCGTAAGGTGGTCCTACATGGAGTGCAAGGCGGAAATCCAGCCCACGGAATTCCGGTGCCCTCCCCACAGTACCCAAGCAACCCCTCCGTGGGAGAGACCACAGCTGGCAAACCGGCTGAAGGTGGCACAAGGCTCCCCAATTAAAGAATTCAGTTGCGATTAACATAACAAATGCAAAACGCTCTCAAGAACCCCGGCAGGAAATTTTTACAAGCAGTTCATCCACTCTGAAATATTGACAGATGAAACAGAGAAATGACTGATGGAGGCAGAAAAGATGGAAGGGTGGCTGAGCTAGTCAGAACCTTAATAGGGCTATATTGGGCATTTTAGTATTGTTTGTTTAGTATTGCCTGGGGTATTTTTATCCCTCTCCTCAGTTGAAAAGGATCCCAGAGAAGCTTGCAATTGTTCAGGAAAAGAAAACGGCCCACTGCCTCACAGTTTAAACAGCAAAGTGTGCAAGGAAAAGAGCAAAGAGGGCGTCTGCTGTTTATTCTTCACTTCATGTGAATCAAATATGAAGATCATCATAATAAAATTAGTTTGGCTAGAAATTAAAGTAACTAGAAACCATGAATGAGATAGGGCACCTGACTGGAGATTTTGGAAACATTTGCTTCAAATCCCTGGCTGGAAATCACGGAGGAGCAGAATTAGGCGGATTTGCAGTCAGTAAAATCCCCGTTGTGAGGTACCGCTGGAAGCAGGCAAGGGAGGGAGAGAGGGAGGGGCTGGCATCACTTACTGGCTTATGAACACCAAAGATAATTCAGTGTCTTTTCAATTATTAGGTTGAAGAACTCCAATAGGTTTTAAGGGAATTAATTCAGAATGTGCCAACTCAAAAGGCCAGTGTGTGTGTTAATTCCTATGAGCCTGGTCTATGGGGTAACAGGGATGGTGCATCCACACTTCTAGCCCCTTTCCACAAGCCGTGCCACCCCTTCATCCCCAAGGCTGCATGCTTCCCTTCACCCACCGGCCCGTATCTTCTGAAGGCCCAGCACAAACAGACTCAATGAGCGCAGGAGTTCCTAGCTGCAGATGTCGAGCTGAACGTGCGGACGGCAGAAAGAACCGCACCATGTTTTGCCATGCATGCCTTATCATGTGAAGGGTGCACCGATACAGCCTCTAAAAGGAGGGAACAATCATGATCCCTTGGGACTGCCAGCCCAGACACTGGGAAAAGTTAGGGGGCCTGGGTCAGTTCCACATGACACAGACTGATGAGGCTCAGTGGTATGTTCTCCCCCACACTCTCCACTGCCTCTTTCACAGCTGCATTCCTAATGCACATTTGCCTGGAAGTAAAGACCACTAAACTCAACAGAACTGACTTCTGAACAGACATGTGCAGGAGTGTGCTGTTAATTTATAAAACCAGAAAAAGGCATAATTTAGCTTACAGTACTTCAGTTTTTTCCTCTTCTAATAAGCATGTCATCTGTGCTCTCCCAGTATAATTAGGGTTATGGGATATGTCATTTCTAGCTGCCATTATTTTCTATTAGAGAATAGCAGCTTTTAATTCCTGCCAGCCGGCGCCACACAGCATGCGAATTCCAAAGGAAACAATGCATGTCAATATTGTCGTCTAAGTTAACCTGAAATAGAGAATACTGAAAGGAGGATTGAGTGTTCCATTTTAAGAGTTCAGACAAAACAACTTCAAAGAATTTTTAATAAGTATTCTTATTTAATTTTGAACAACCATGCTAATATTCACAAAGGGTTTCCTTGCTGCAGCATCTGTGTATAGGCTGAGGGAAGAAATACGGCGGTGCTAGGAGGCCACAAAAGGAAAGGGTCCATTTCAGCGAGTTGGAACAACTCCATCCCCAGCTGGCAGTTACTAAAGTTTCCATATGTATCACGGGAAGCAAAACCTGCAGTAAAGCACTCGCTCTCCGTCAGACGATGACTGGGGAAAAGAATCCTTTTGGAGGGGAAGGGGACAGTCCCTTTGAGGTATATGTCAAGGGGTCTGATCGACTATGTTAATTTAGTTTTGGGAAGAGTGGATTCTGTTGTCAGCTTAAACATGCAAATTCTGCACAGATAAGCCTGCAAAGTGGTTATGTTAGAATAAATTTTACCTGGGGCAGACAAAAAGTAGATTGGGAACTACAGGTAGTTCTCCAGATGGATAAGCAAAGGGTACCAACTCCCAATGGTTGAGCAAAACCAATAACCAAAAGGCTCTTCCCTCACTTGTAAATTAGGCTGGGGGAAAACAGGATTAGATGTGAATCTGAAAGGGTTTGTATGTGAGCTCCAGTTCTGGTACTGAAAACAAATTCCTGGAGTGAGCACATGCTCAGAGGCATCTTGTTCTGCAGTTCCATGTCCCAATGCCTGAGGTACAATTTTGCACCTGGCTCCCATCACTGGATCTTGTGTTTCTAGTGAAAAACAAAGGACACCCTGCAAGCCTAGTCTGCTCACCACGGAATGATGCCATAGCAGAAGAGAATGGGAGAGGACCAGTTCACACAGCACCACAGTCAACTGTGGGTCAATTTAAGGATGATTTTGCATTCCCCAGCAAAGAGCTGCTGAAGTCATTGTATTCGCTACATCTGAATCACAGGGCTAATCTGAATACTAAACAGGCTGATCTCTTCTAGGGCTCTGCCACTGCCTTCAGGGTCATTGCCCACATCCAGTGATGTCACTGCTCTGTCCCTGGCCTCTTCCCCTTCATCTCACAGGGGAGGCATGGAACTGTACCTCCCTCAGCACAGAGGCAGGGAGCTGGATGTCACTGGGAAGGGCTGCTGCTTTTCCCAGGTGCTGGATGAGCCTCTGGCTGCAGGTAGCAAGCAAAAGAGCTTGGCTGGTGCTAGTGTTAGTGTTCACTGCTCCTAGCCCTGGCAGAGTCCTTGGCTTCATGCAACCTTCCCACATAAGCTAGGGGTTGCCTATCCACGCTTTAAGCCAAGTAACTTTAATAAATATAGAACAATTAACAGCACCTGGAATAATATTTTGGTATGAGCGGAGCTAGCTTTACAAGTGATGGTTTAAGTAAAAGCCAATTGTTCCTTCCGTCCTTCCTTCCTTCCTTTTTTTTTTTTTTTTGCACTGAGTGATAGTTACCAAACCATAAGAAAAATAAAAAAACAAATTTTCTGAAATTCTTCACTCTTCTCCTCCTATCTTCATCTGCAACTCTCTCTTTCCCAATAATTATCCTCCACTTACAGGTTTAAGCAAAGCTAGAAATGTCTCATCTGCTCAGCTACTTAATCGTATTGCTACAGAATAAGCACTATTTCTTCTCATGGCTGTGGAAACATTAATCAAAGACTGGTGCAGAGAAATTATATCTGAATGTGGATGAAGTTCGAATAGTTGGTTGTTAAGGGGGAATGCATAACATTGAAACAAGATTGTATGTTAACACCACATACTGCAAGAATATTAGGTCAACTGGGTTTACAATAGGGGAGTTATATGGACAACTGCAAAATAAGAGAAAACAATAATATGCCGAGCACTATGAAAAACCCCACACTCCACAAACACTTTAATGCACTGTCCTGATTTCCCCTGGGAATGCAAATGATACCCCCCCCCCACACACACACACACACAGAAAAAAGTCATGGCATGTTTCCAAATAAAAATTTCAGGTTTAGTGCTACTTTGCATCTTGCTACAGAATCATTTGTCAGGTGTGATGTTCTCAACTTCAGCTGAATGGAATAAACTCTTTGAATGCACACTTTAAATATTTAACATGCTATAATAAACCTGCTTGACTTTATAACATTGTTACTCAGTAATCAACTCCCCACAGGTCCTCCCAGCACAATATTAAACATTTGGTTGGGTACAATCCCCTCCTATGAGGCTTAGAGGTTTTTGTTCACAATGTTCATGGTGATGGCATTTACCCCGTGTATTTATTGCTCATCACCATATTACAAACAGAGAAAGACCACCTGACGTTTCTTAATTTTGCAAATTTGCCTATGTAGAAAACACAGTAGTGATCTCTTCAAACATCAACCGAGGGAAATAAATGAGATTGCGCACCTACAGGCTTCTCCCACTGGTATCTGCACTTTTCCACAGTGGGACATGCATCCTGAATGGCAAGCCACTGGGCTTTATGCTCATACTAACATTTGTGCCCATAACAAGAAACCTGGCCGAAATTCTTCTTCACAAACACAGCACTATTGGTTGGTTTTGTAAAGATTTGTAATAGTCCATGGTCTTCTTTCTCTGCACTTTTTGGGTACAAATGAAAAAAAATGTCCCATGAATTTGATTCCTTATGATTAAAAAATTCATTGGTCACTTCATCTTCAGCTTTGAACAATGCACACTAACACAATAGGAGAACTTAAATGGACACTAAGAAAGGCCTTTTGCTTTCGGCAGAAAATAATTAGCCCAAGCTCCAGACCAGATAAAACCTGCATGGAGTGATGATGCAAAACAATACTGCTCAGTCCTTGTCATCATCATTATTTAGTAATTTTCAAACTTCAGAAAAGATTATTATGTGACAAACAACACAGTTTTCAGTGTCAGATTTTGACTAGGGAATCAGTGTTACTGACAACACTCCAGAAAACACTCCAAGAAAACATACTCTAATAAGTAGAAGGCATTTATGTGCCACTATAAATATTTCAATTTTAGTTAAATGTGTGGAACTTGAAAGGGATAAAATGTCTCTTCTTTCTCTCTTTTAAAGGAATTTAGCTGCACAGGTTTTGAAATATTTTTTTCTCAATGCCTCCATGCACCCACAAAAGGTACTCCTGAAATCAGAGTCTGATATTACAAAACCAACCCTCCCTCCAATGTTCCATTAAGTTTCCCAGGACTCATTTACATCTGTAAAGCAGGCAAGCCTCAGACGCAGACAGACATGAGTTAAAAATAGTAAAGTATGAAAAAACACACACCTGTGGATTTTTGTACTAAGGGGAAAATGTCATAAGCAGTGTTGTATTTAATATTCAGATCAAGGCATCCCTGTCTCATCCCAACAAACCCTTTTGACAAAAGCCATCCAATGTCTGCCAGCAGTATCGAGTCCAGCTGAGGACAAATTTCAAGATGAACCTGAAATCAATTTGCCATCAAATTTTCATGCTTCTCCCAGACTATCTGTGGCATTTTAATTACAAGCACCCTAGGCAGGGGGTACTACACATATTGACACTTAGCTCCTACAATAAACTTTATTGGCAACCTCTGTCTGAATGAGGTACTCAAGTAGAATAACAAGAAATATACTGGGATATGTAAGCAGTTAGGGGATAATGTCTTCGGTGTCCTTTTGTTCCAATTGGCAGGTTTCTACATGCTAGAAACTTTCTCTTTTTAACAAGCTGCTGCTGTGCAGGAGAAATGTTTCGTGTGAGAACGTCCAAGAATTACATTCAAGAAAATAGCCCATTCGCTGCTTTCTGGTAGGGTCTGGCACTGTTTATTTATTTATATTTATTTAAAATATTTATATGCCATCCTATTCGCAAAAAAGCCTCAGGGCGGCTAATAATATAAATGCAGAGGGGTTTTTTAACCACCAACTGTTCCCTCAACCAACCCTTAACAGGGCTAGAAAGGGCACCCATGGACACCTCAGTGAGGGACAGCTGCGCCTCGCTGCCTTTACATCCCATACAGGAATTTTTCTGCTCACGGAAAGACAACTGCTGAAGGCATCACCTTCTACTGCTTCCCTGCTGCTCATCCCTTTTGGTCCAAGAAGCCGAGGCAGGAAGGTCGTAGCAAGAACAGCACGGGTGATACCGACCTCATGCCAGCACTGTCCAAGTCCACCTGAAAACTTCCTCAAGGACGATGCGATGGTGCAAACACACATCAAAGTGCTTTCCGAACCTGGAAACGGTGCTGCTTCTGAACTGCCTTCTCGATGGTTGAGAGTACGCTTTCTACATATCCTCAGAGCCCATTTTCCTAGCCAGTTCCCACTTAATACTCCCCATTTAGGAATAACACTCTTAAGTCTAAGTGTGTATAAGAGGGCGAGGGGGAGAGACTATCTGCTTCTCCTAATCGCTGCAAATCGCTGTGTTAGTAGCCAGCTCAGTGTTAGGACAGCCATAATGTACATGCTTTAATAAGCACATGTGTACATCAGGGACCCGCATGTTGTAATATCAGATGATGGCAGGGTGGCGCTCGTGTGCGCTCCTCATGCAGCGGCCAGGCTGACCCCTGCACGAAGGGCAGGTGGAACAGATTTACTCTGGGCCTGGTCAAGCACAATTCTTAGTTAGAAATTCACAGGAACCACACATTACTTGCATGTTACTCCCAAGGCGAGCTTTCACAGGGGGACCGTGACGCCAGGTGCCCTTTTTTCAGGATCATGACAGTCTAAGCCACACAGGCCACCTCCATTTCTCAAAGTGCATTGCTACCAAAACCTTTGGATTCAGGCTGCCTACTTTAGTGTTTGTTTCCTCACAGGATGAAGAATAAGAAAAGAGAATGCTGAACTAGCAGAAACTTTGCAGAGTTCCTTAAGATGCAGGAACCTGAAGATGAAATGTAGATCTGGTAGTATTTTTCTCTGTCTTCAGCCTTTGTGTTACAAAATGCTTTTGGAACCCACTAGAAGTTAAGTCACAGGCTGCAACTGATGTTTGAAAGTAAAATATACTTAGATCAGACACACAGTTAAACTTTGGGTCCTGCCTAGGACTTCAAGAGGAAAATCAAAATAAATTCCGAAAATTCTGGATATAGAATAAGAATTTGCACTTTTAAAAGTTGCCAAATGTCATCTCTGCCTATTGAATCCTGTGATAATTCAACTACACTTGGTAAATTTGATACACACGTAAAGCAAATCAACATTCATTCCTTTCATAATAGAATTCCCTTATAAACATTCCCAAGAGTCCTGTTAGACAGGTATGTTTGACACAGCCTGTGAGTCTGTAAATGACAATCAAGCTACAATGCCCCCTAGTGGTTATTAAGAGTAAATGACAGAAATGCATTTCTAGCAAAAAGGCTTTCCTTATTTTTTTAAAAAATGAGCTTTTGCAAAAAGAAACCAAATATGAGCATTTTTGCTGACATGTACTTGAAATCCAAATCCAATAAGCAGCTTTAACTGCAAACAAATGTTCTGGCTATCACAGTTAATCACTAATGAGCAAGATGGCCCTAACCCATAAGGGGAGAGGGAGGGGGGAGGGGGAGCTGATGCCACAAGCATGGGATCTTGCCAAGATAAAGTCATGCCAATTTTACTGCCAGTTGGCTTCAACACATTCTTCGTCCCTTTGTTTCTTTATTTTTATGTGCAATATGCACATACTACTCCACATCTCAACAGATTCTGGAGTAGTGAAACACAAAATTGAAAGTTAAAAAATAAAAATAAAAACTCTGACTGGTCAATAGAGGAATACAGTTCTCTTCTGCAGGCCAGAAAACAACATAAGGGGTGGTTTTACGTGACAGGGGAATCCTTGGTGAAACCTTACGGTTGTAGTGCTGTTGGGTCATCTGGGCCCATTTCCAGAGTTCCTCCATGACAGGATTGGTTTTCTGAAACCAGAGAGAGACACACCATGCATTCTAGGGTTTTCACACTTTGCTGCAGCTTCTCTGGCTGCCTGCACCCGGGACTGCAATTTTAACATTGTTGCTATAGATGCACCATAGCACATGGTAAGAGCATCCATGCAAGTGATCACTGCTGGACTTCCAACTGTCCTACCCCGCGGGGCTCCCTAGCAAGAGATGCGACAAGGACTTCATTCACAGTTGCCATTGGGGTGCATAGCAAGACTGCCAGGAGAGAGTGGGTGGGAAGCACAGAACATGTGCTGCCCAGGCAATCATGCGACTGACTGACCTAAGTATCACAGCAAGTATCTATGCACCGTTGTTCGCCACGTCCTGTTATTGCAGCCAGTGCTGGTGTCTGCCAGCACTCCAGAGGCATGCAGTTCCCTTTGGCACTTCCTTCCTTGCTTGCTGTATTGCACAGGGCCTGTACCTACTGCTTCATCTGAACCCAATCTGCACACATTACCTGCTGTTCCGTTCAGCTACAGCCAATCCCAAAGGCCGCTTTAGAAAGAAAAAACAAAGCACAAGCACACAGCACCTTCACCATTTCGGCACCTATTCTGAATTCCAGGGAACATTTCAATTTATTCACAGCATGTTGTTTTTCTAATACAAAACAGCTGTTGCGCCACAGGCAACCATGTGGATGAAATCAAGCAACCACTGAAAGTGTGAATTCATTCAGACAGAAAAATTAGGACAGACGAAAAACACTTTATCAGTGGCTAAGCATTCATCCTTAACACGAGTACTCCGTCAGCTGCGATGCTTTGTCCTAAAAGGAAAATGCTTGTTCAACCAACTCTAGTCCAACAGAGAGCGCCTTGCTACTCAACCTTTTGATTTTGTTTGCCAAGGTACGCACAGCTTTTTAAAAGGAAGCTTGAATGCAAACATTTTATTTCCGATCTTTGTATATCTGCATTTCACTGGCCACACCCACCAGCCACGGTGAGGCTGTTGTTCTGGGGGCAACCCACAGTGCACCTGGCGGAGGACCAGGCTCATGGCTGCCTGAAAAACCCCATTTCCACCTCCTTGCTTGGTTCTCCCAATGGAACCACATGCGATCCTGCAGCAGAATCCGCCTGTCATGATTGTGAGCCATTTTCAGCTCACCAAAACCTTTTCATCACCTTACCCCCCCCCGCCCCCAGTCAGAGATCAGGAACACTGGCTTGATGGCCAGCTTTTGCAACTCCTATTTTGACAGCCACTGATAGCATTAGAGGGGCTGTCCATGATTCGAATGATGTTGTTGGTTTTTAAAAAAATAAAAATAAAAATGGCCACACCTGTATAACTGCAGAGGTGTGCAGTTCCGCACGTGAGCTGACTGAACCCACTGCTGAATCAATGTCCTGAAGGTTACCTGCTGCCGTGTGACAAGGTTCCTCCTCTGAACCATCACTAGCCACAGGTCATTTTACTTGCAAAGGCAGGGTGCTTACCTGTGACTGCCATTCTTTGGGTGGTCATCTGAGCATTCACACGTGTAAGGGTGCTGCGCCTGCACAATGCCTGTTGCCGGGAAGATTTCATAGCTTTAATGGGTTTTGGCGGGAACTCCCCCCTCCCCCCCCAGTATAAATGAGCGGAGTTGCCGCCCAATCGCCAGTCAGCTGGAGACCACTCGTTTGCCCCCAGCCGGTACTGGCAAGAACAACACGAGTATAACAGCCTGTCCAAGAAAAAGCGTAACATAGTGGAATATTGACCCAGTCACCGACACCGTAGTGGGCGGGTGGGTTGTGTGCATGCACAGATGACCACTCAAAGAATGACACTTACAGGTAAGCAACCTGCCTTACTTTGTCGTGATCTTTGTGCATCACACATGCAAGGGTGACTAACAAGCTTACCAACCTGGAGGTGGGTGCGGTGTCACCACTGGAGAACAGCCAATAAGAAGGCATGGCTGAAGGAGCAGTCCTGCCCGGCTCTGACATCTAATCAGTAACGTCTTGTGAAGGTGTATGGGGTCAACCATGTAACAGCTTTCCATACGTCCTGTATTGAAATGCCAGCACAAAGGGTGGAAGAGGCAGCAACGGCTCTTGCAGAGTGTCCTTTTGGAGTGATAGGCAAGTCCAGTTTGGCTAGTCGATAGGAAAGCTGAATTATTTCTATGATCCATTTAGAGAGACATTGGATCCTGATAGGTGCTCCTTTGTTGTGTTCAGAATACTTTAGATATAGGCATTTGGTTTTTTTGAATTACTCTGTATGGGACTGATAGAACACTAGAGATCTGCTTACATTCAGGCTGTGCAGGGATTGTTCGATTGGTGTTGATGGTGATGGAAAATATGCTGGCAGGACGATGTCTTGATTAAGGTGGAAGGCTGTTGCTACTTTAGGGAGAAAGTTTGGATCCATGAAAAGGACCATTTTTTCTTTGTGAAAGCTGAGGTAGGGAGGGTCGACCTGAAGAACATACAGTTCACTAGCCCTTCTTGCTGATGTATTGGCGACTAGGAAGGCAGTTTACCATGAGAGTAGATGGAGATCAATGGTCGCCGTGGGTTCAAAATGCAGTTTCGTTAGTGCCTGCAGAACAACAGAGAGGCTCCATGTTGGGACGATCAATCGGATTTGAGGTTTTGTAATCCTCGTAGAAAGTGGAGTATTAGTTGGTGAGAGAACACCGAGGAACCTTTCATATGTCCTCTGTGATGCGAGATGGCTGCAATATAAACCTTGATGGAAGAAGGTTTGAGTCCTCCACAGTGTAATGAGAATAGGAATTAAAGCCTGAGGCAAGAAGTTGTTGGAAGCTGCAAAACATGTAAAGCATCTCCACTTCTCATTATATGACCGTTGAGTGTTTGGCCACAATGCAAATTGTAAAATGTATTGGATATCCAGAAGTCCATCATCTGTTTTCGAGTTGAAAAGTCCAGTCCCATCAAACGGCATGTTTTCCACTCTCCGCTTTGTCTCCTGAGGGAGATTGCCAGCCCAAGGCCATGTGTGTCGTCAGAGGGCCACCCCATTGACAAATGTTCCTGAGTTGCAATCGACATGGTGTCTCGCGGACACCAGTTGTTCTTGGAGAGCTGCTTTGCCTCCCCAGTGAAGACTCTGAAGAAGTCTCTTTGGTGGTCTGGGAGAAATGCAGCAAGGGACTCAATCTTCTGCCACAAGAAATACTTGTGCCAGAGTGGCCGCAAAATTTGATATACGAAGACCAAGTCCCACGGAGGGGTAGATCCAACAAGACAACATGTCAATCTTCCTTCTCTCACAATCGGTCGGTGCGGTGTGTTCCCTGGATTGATGCCATTGAGTTGATCTGGGGGTGGCAAAGCAGAAAGGGAATGTCCTGTTCTCTGACCCGGTACACTGACTCAAGGTGGTGGGAGGTCAGGTGTGGGTGATTAGGCAGCTGCCATGACTCCATCATAGCCTGACAAAGAGTTGAAATGGATGGCAGCACTATCAGGATGGCGTTCTCTGTGTGAATAACATCATAAATGTTGTCCTGGTCAGGATCGATGTTGTAGTATGTCGATCCTGAAGGAGGATTACCTCCAACCCAGGAGTTCAGAGAATCCCTCAAGGCTGTCACCGGGCAATCCTGGATGTTGGGTAGAGAAAAGGAGAGCAGGCGAGGTGGAGGGTGGCTCGGATTCTTCAGCGTCAGAATAGAGCAGCAAGGCAGGCTGGAGGAGGAGGATCGGGCAGGAGATAGGTCCAGAGGAGGTATAAGGTGGAAGGTGCCTCCTGAGAGGCTGCAGAAGTTTGCGGGCGCTGATGTTGCACTGGTGGTAGTGGTGGGTGGGTAAGGATAACTGTACGGAGGACAGCATTCCCACAGATACCCTTGATTGAATTGGTCAGGATCAAAGCTCCCGTATTAGGAGCATCATCCAGTATTTGCTGGGGACACGACGGGATGGATCACTGCGAGAAATTGGTGGACGGTGGGACGACACCTCAGGAGACAAGTGCCTCGCCGGGACCCAATGCCAGTGGTACGATATTGCAGCATTCCAAAGTTGCCTGAACAGAGCACTCTGATGGGGGCAGCGAATAAGTTGGTGATTCGCGGATCTCCCATTGGTTATCGAAGTCCATACAGTTGGTTCTTGGCTCCTGGGACTGGACTGAGGGGAGCTGGCTATGCGATGCAGAAATGGAGGTGGCATCACCTGCGTGGAAGACTGAGGGACCAGTGGTTCGCTCAGTACTGAGACGATGGGTAGCTCAGTTGCCTCTTGGTGAGACACGTGAGTGTGCTTTTTGTGCCGGCACTCAGGTTTATCTTTTCTGGGCCGTTTAGCCTCAACTGGCCCGTCGGTCTCAGTGTGCTTTCTCCTTTCCTTCTTTTCTGGGGACTGAGACCAGTCTGGGCACTTGCCCTCGGTACCAGTGCCTTCCCTGGGAGATGGATGGGGGACAGCACTCTTGTCAACACAGGGAGCGGCAGAGGAGGGACCAGCAGTGACTTCCTCCATTGCCAGAAGCATCTTCTGCAGGAGATTTTCCCTATTCTTTCTGGCCAGGCAATGGACGCGCTTGTCCACTCAATGACCTTCCCCAAGGCAGAGCAAACAGAAAGAGTGTGGGTCTGTTGATGGCATTTTTGCCCCACACTCAGTGCACTTGTGGAACACTGTCCGCTGCGCCACTGGGAGAAGTAAGAGATAGGAATACCAAGGAGAGACAAAAGAAGGGGACGTTGTATTTTTTCAGGGGGGGAGCATTGAGGGGAAAAAGGGGAGAGGGGAGGAAGTAGAAGTGAAAAGGAGTAGAGAAACTGAGAAACAATGCGAAAAGAGGCAGAAGTAGAACTAAGAAGTCAATTAAAGGCTAATAGAATGCAAAAGGGCACAATATGAGGTGAGAATCGAAAGCAAGCAAAGGAGCCTGAGGCACGGCGAACACGGTTGCAAGCAGACTGGCAACTGGGCAGGGGCTCTGGGGGAGGGGCACGGAGTTCCCGCCAAAACCATTAAAGCTACGAAATCTTCTCGGCAACAGGCACTGTGCAGGCGCAGCACCTTTATGTGTGCGATGCACACAGACCACAACGAAGAACCTTATTTATTTCTCCCAAGTACAAATCTCCCAGAAAGGATCTCTGCATATGCACAGAGTGGTTTGTTGAACCCAATCTAGTGTTTACCTCCTCAGCAACATGCCGGGGGCCCATCCCATTTTTGAAGGCGAGCATGCCTTTCTCCGTGCACGGTTCATTCAGCCAGGCCTTCCATCTCTGCTAATGCCTTGCCATGGAGTCAACAGTGGGGGGAGGGTGGCCACTGAGAATGAGGACCCCTCCCACTGGCTGAAGGTCTTGTTCATTCCCGGGAACTGCCTGGATGGGCAGGGCTTCTGGTCTTCAGAGAATCACGTCCTCCTGCTGCACCT
This sequence comes from Varanus komodoensis, assembly GCF_004798865.1. Lineage (NCBI taxonomy): Eukaryota > Metazoa > Chordata > Lepidosauria > Squamata > Varanidae > Varanus > Varanus komodoensis. The sequence continues at coordinate 4,884,628 of NW_025335701.1, read as the reverse complement.
CAGAAAGCTGACCCAACCCATCCTCCCTGGAAGTGGATTCACTTGCTGTTCCAAAACCATCATCTGAAAGGCAGCCAAAAGTCTGTGGGGATGACTGCCCAAGACTGGCAACCTTCTTATTCCCAACATCTGCTGTCATAGAACCATAGAGACCAAGCCTGGACAGTGACCCAAAGAGACTCCAAATAGGCTTCATCTTTCATTTGACTTCTCTTAACGTCTACATCTAGATCTACAGTCCTGTACAGTTGATAAGTATTTTGGCTGAGAGGCAGTATAGAAATGATGCTGATGCTGATGCTCCCACATTACAGATGAGAGTGAGCGGAAGATGAGTAAGACTTGCTGGATTAAGGCATCTTCACAATATTCAAACCTGAGAGTTCCTCTCATTTTACAAAGTGTCCAGACAAAGCTTTACTGTGGAATTGTCCTGTCATTCATTGAATTTTAGGGAGATCTAGAAAACCTCTAATTTTAACCCTCCTATCTTTTTCTGCAACTATCTTCCTGTCCAAATTGAGAAGCAAACAGCTTCAGAATATATTTTGTTTGATGGTTTTAAGATGCCACCAACTGGACATCTGTACACTGACGTAGCTCTACAGCTTAATCTAAGTATTTTTTCAAGGGTCCTCCCATTCTGTAAACCAACACACGACCCTCTGTCTATGCAGCTGAACTATACACATTTCTGAAAGGCTAAACTCCAGTTAATTAAAGATACAATCCTTCACAAGTTTAGACAGAACAAAAGTCCTGCAGCTCCTGACACTTCCCTGCCAGCCCACTGGGAGTTGCAGGACTGGCCCTTTTTAAGGTTGAGTATGATCACACCCTAAATGTCTAACATTGCTACTGATACTTCTTTAAAAACCAGCTACTTCCTATAGCAAGCAAATCCAGCCTCCAGCAGCAGCAACCACATAAATGTCATGGGATGTCTGAATTCAGGCACTCTGGGTTGTTCATAGGTTAATCCAAAAACAAACCAATAGTTAACAGTGATTAGTTTAACCCATGAACACTAGAAGATGTTCTATATCTGACATCACGCTAACACTCTGTGAATATGCCATTCATAAATTGCTTTTGGCAACCATACGTCCTGGTCTGCACAGAGCACACATCCCCACAAGTCATGGGTTAATGAACACCAAATGGCACATTACTTCCACCAGGCCCATTTACTCATGTGCTTGCACTGCATACAAGCTTAGGCATGTTCCCTCAGAAGCACGGCTCTAATGCGAATGAACGGATGGGGGCCAAATGGCTGGCATAAGGAGTGCATGTAAAGAGTGGCAGCATCGCAAGTGGTCTCTACTCCATGAGACGTCACTGGGCATTTTTCGAGTGTTTTGCATGTAAAAAGTACTTGTGGGTGGGTGAGGGGGTGCGTTGCACATGACCTGGATTTCTGCCCAGGAGCTTCTGCAGCAGGCATCCTTTATAAATGCCATTCTCGGCAATGAATGCAGATCCTCTCCATGCAATACTAATTTTCACACATTTTCACTACCCACTGTAGCTCTTAATATACTCTGCTAAAGCCACGATCCCACTGCAAATATCAACACTCTAAAGTTTCCCTAGAGAGTGCAAATGCTGAAAAACTGTAAGGTCACACTGCCACCTTTGGATTGAAAGAATCCTTTCTCCATATGTGTCTGAATATGCAGAAACTGTGTGTGTACATGTGTGTGTTTGAACTAAGTTTTGCTCGAGTCAAATCTTCAGTACTGTGAAAATCACATCGTTTTTAGATAATCTCTCCAGAGTGTATCTTGCTATAAAAAGAAAATACACAAAGAATTTCACTTAGAACTTGAAGTTTTATGATGTCATTGTATAGACCAGGGTGTCCTAGGGGAGCCACCAACTGGGTTCCTTTTGATTGCGAGAGAATAGTGTATGCAATAAACTGAAAGCTGAAACAGATGTACCAGATGAAGATTTTGTCATTAACGAAGAACAGAAATATTTTTGAGTTTATTTTTTTAAGCTTCTCTCTCACCAGATCGAAAACCATACAGTTTAGACAACAACCCATGTTCAGCCAGATTTTTGCTATTAGGCAAGTGGCCTCAACTAGGTAAGACTTGAACACACTTATGAATTACTGCACAAAGTTTGTCTCATATAGTTATGGTAAATCAGGGCACAACTGGAATGAGGGGAGGCATTAGATGACAGCTCCCTTCAGTGCTCCAAGTACTTCAGATGGGTTATCCACATGGAGAGGAACCTGAGGCCAAGCAAATGAATGCTGGCAAGGAGCCAATCCGTGAGTTCAGTACTGACATGGCATTTGAATGAGGGATGTCACTGTCTTTTCTCCGAGGACCATGGCAGAAAGGACATGACTGACCACGCTAACTTCAAACTGCTAGTGGTGGGGACTCAATCCTGATCAGGAAAGCAGGAGAACAGGGATTTGATCTTTTCCCCTGGACTATTTTGTCAAGGGGGAAAAATCTTTTCCATTTTATAATTTTGTATTACTTTTTAAAATGACAAATACAATTAAAATAAATCAAAAACATACAATAAAATAAAAACATACAGCATCAAACATCTTTGTGGAAGGTACTTCCCCGCAAAGAAAACAGCACAATTGTAAACAAATAGAAAACCAGGAGTGCCAATTTTGGTGGCAAAATGGCATTGGTTAAATCTTCCACTGCGGCCCCAGTCTAGATGAGGCCTCCATACCTGCTATTTTAAGGAGGAGGACATTAGTTATGTTTTACATATTGTCACATCAAGCGTGGCACTTAGTTATGATGGGACACAAAATGACACTTGTTACACTAAGGAAGTAATGACCCTGCAAGATGAGATGCAGGGTCCAGCACTCTGTTCCCGAGTGGCCAGCCACTGCCATAAGAAACCTCTGAGCAGGACAGTATGCAGCGGTCACGACAGCCGGGGCTGCCCTGGCGATTGCGCGAGACCAGTGGCCACTCCAGCCTCGTTTCCTGCAGGGCTTGCTGCTGCTGCAGCTGCATCTCCTGCCACCAACATCTGCCCCAGCTGCAGACCTCTGAGGAACAGCGAGCTGTGGGTGCTGTGGGACCTGGCACAGCCTGGCAAGCTGTCTTCTTCCTCAAAGAGGTCCTTCAAGAACTTTTCACAGCCCCTCCCAGGATTATTTGGATGCTGCCTCTCTGGAAATTCTTGCAGGGATCCAAAACCAGAGACTGAGGCATGGCCAGGGCACATGGGGTTCCCATAAGGTTCCCTTCAGGAAGCAACTGATGCTGGGAGGCAGAAAGCAATGACCCTGTGCTGAAGGACAGAAGTACCTGCAGCCTGCCCTCAGCTTTCTGTGCTAGTCTGCTGCCTTTAGGCGAGGTGGAAGATTCAAGCTAAGCCAGTTCGCTATTTTAAAGGAATAGTGGGTCAGCAGAGGCCTCAACCTAAGACAGGGACACCAAAATTTACGGACCCCTACTAGCTTCATTTGATTTCAAAATCTCTGCATGAGATTCTGACCCAAAAAGCTTAATGGGCTGGGGCTACAGTATCTAAAACACTCTTCTGTACCTTTTCTAAGGCTTTACCTGTACTACGATGGATTCTGTTTTCATGCAATTGTGCTTTGCTTTTAAAAATGCGAGCGTCGTAGTGCTTGTTTTATTTGAATGCTAATTTTAAATGATGGGCATACAACCTTAGTGAACAAGCTGTTGGAAAGAATGATCTTAAATGAATTAATATTGTATTTTCCAATTTTAAATCAATCAATGGTATGCAAAAAGGCAACATATCTGGCTCTATTACTGAGGTTAGCCATTTTAAAGCAGGGGAAAATAGTTTTGGCAGCAAGCAGATATCATATTCTATTATTTTAACTATTCTGTCCCAGTTCAAAATGGGTTCCAAACCTGATTTCCTAGTAGTAATTAAAGAATTAAGCAGCCCAGAATGAATGCGTCCTGAAGGTAGGGTCCGGTAATATTGGTGTGGTATTTCCTGTTGCTCATCCCCTATAACCATATTGATAATTTGGAATTAATACTGGGGCTGTGGGGACCAGTGATGAAGCCTCTAAAGATAGGGGCCGCCCCTCCAGGGGAGGGGAGGGGTGCATGAGCAAAGCACAGGCAAGAAAGCCCTGTTTGACAGACTGTCTACCCTCTTCTGCAATGCTCCTTGCTCCCTTCTCCTCCAACTCATTTGCTTCAGTCAAAAAATTAAATGCTTTCCGACTAGCAACCATCTTGCACCAAAGAATGCCTTGGAGCTGCAATATTTACCCAGGCTCTAATAAGCAGGGACTGCCTCCTTCATTTTCAAATTCATGGTTGCTTGGTGGTCTTAATTTCCCATCATATTCAGAGATGACAGATTAATAGGTGGTTCCCCCTCAACGATGTGGGCAGATCTTAAAAGGATCTCATTAGTTTATATTACTAGGTAGCATGCCGAGAGGTGGAAGCAGCTTCGCAAGCAAAGTCCACACTGACATCTGCAGTTTCAGGGGGAAAAACCATAGAAATCCACATACTGCCATTCACTGAAATGCTTGCAGTCAACCTGGGCCATCTGAGGAGGGAGGCAGCTGTCTGTGAGGTCTGGAGCAAGAATATATTTGCTAGTCCTGAAGGGCCAAAATCCGAAGGGGCCTTTTTTCAAGAGGTCTTTTTTTTACTGCTGCAGAAGAACACAGCCATTCTACTAGAATTTGTCTCTGAAACAAAGAAATGGACAAGTAAGCTCACTGGTCTAATATAAATGTTAAAGACAATTGGAGGATATATTTGGTTTGAAAGCAGATGTTGTGTAAATAAAATCAGTCTGTATGTGGAAACAAAAATGAAGAGGCAGTAACAGTCACAACAGTGAGACGTCAGCGTAGCATCGTGACAAGAGAGTGGGACAGAGAACTGGCTTCTCAGCCCCTCTTGGGCGAGAAGCTCCCTGGGTGACTTTGGTTTGGTCACTGAATCCCAGATTAACCCATGTTGCAGGGTTGTGGACCCAAGCCGTAACCCTAACCCTAAGCCAATTCAATGGAGAGACGAGGCAACCCTGTAAACTGCTTCAGGTTCCTAAAGCAGAAGAAGGGTGGGCTATAAATGGAAGAATAACAGGCAATCATAGTCTTTAGAGTAGACCTGCTATATTTACCTTGGGCCCGTCACTGACTCTCAGCCTAACCTACCTTGCAACATTGCTGTGAGGATAAAATGGTGAGGAGGAGGATGATGTAGAACACCTTGCAGGGGAAAAAGATGGGATACAAAAGTGGTTGATAAAAAGTGGAACTGAGAGAGAGAATAATCTTAAAAGCACTTAGTGCTGGGCTTTACAAAAATTCAAAGTTTGTCCTTGCACGTCTGCAATGGAATGGTAAATTCAAAACATGCCATGAAAAACTTCGTAACTAGTAATTTAACATCAAATGCAAGGGTAGTTTGGAGCCAAGTCCAAATAAACCCCAGGCATTTCTGTTAATATAAAATATATCAAAATACTGTTTACGCCACTCAAAAATTATCATCATTTAAGAGTGCAATAGACTCTTAGTAGCGCCTACCTAGGTTTCTAAGAAGCCCTGATGTTAATACACCTGTACACTGGGGTAATTGAACATGGTAAGAGTGCAATCCTATGCATCTTTAGGCAGAAAAAAGCCCTAGGCAGATGTCGCGGGGGGGAGAGGGGGGGAGAGAACACAGCTGGCTGGGGAATCCTGGGAGTTGCGGGACTTTTTTTCTGTCTAAACATACAAAGGATTGTGCCCTTTAATAATCTAACTGCTTAATCTTCCTAACCGTCCTAAAGGGCAGCTTCCTTTTTAAAATCCTGCATGCAGAAGGCACAGCCCTCCTGCATAAGGAATGGCACAACTAAGTACCTCGAGCAGGGGCAGCATACGGCGGGCTTGCTTTCGCGAGCGGACGAAGCCGCATGCAGGCACAGATGCCCTCACCAAAGCCGCCGCCGCGCAGCCCGTGCCTTTCATCCGCAGCCAGCGCTAGAAGTGAGGGTGCTGCTCCAAATCAAAAGCACAATCCTTCATTTGTGAGCAGATGTCCCTCACACGGCAGGCAGTGCCTTTTCAAAGCGGAGCTGAACAAATGTACTGCTGTGAGACAAGTTCCCCTGCCCATTAAAGAATGAACACAGTAGATATTAATTTAGCAGGTTGTTGAATGTTTAAAGGAGAATTTATGAAGCAGAAAGAGCATGTGGCGAAATAAAATGGCTTTCAAAGTAAATATGAGGAAAGCCCTGCTCCCCCAAATAATTTCTTTGGTCATGTTGTAAAGTGCTGTTCCACCAATAGCTGTTCATTCAAGAGCATTTCAAGGCCTAATTTCCACACCAGTTAACTCAAAGGGTTAATCAAGCCTAAAGAGTTAACCAAAAGAAATAAACTAGTGGTTACACTCGGACCACATGCTGTATGGATTTAGTTGATGTAAAAATGTCAACATAACCCAAGAGCAGCTGGAGGCTTTTCTGGAAGAGTAACCAAAGGGTTAAGGAGGTTTTGGGCAGCGGGTATCCCATTCTCCCTTTCTGGTGTGATTCCCAGCCACCTGCTGACAAAATGCTTCTGCTCCTTCCAGAACCCTTTGAGTGAAGTCTCACAAGACAAAAGATGGAGAGATCTGCATATATGCATAAGTGAGTTTCTTTGCCTCTGTCTCTCTTTGCCCCAGACCCTCCCTATCTGGTGAAGAAAAGTATGGAATTTGATTTCAGAATGATAGGTAGGCAGAATGATTCTAAGGGAGGCAGAAGGAAGTGGAGCACATATTGTCAAAAGCCTTCCAGATCATCAGGACCTTCCAGAGGTTCAGGATCCACATGAGATGCACCTCCCGCTCCTCCTAAATCTCTCTGTTTCGTATCTATACATAATTTTAGGGTTGCTTCTGATTTTAATAGTCTGTGTTCCAGCCTGGAGAAGCAGATAATGTTGAGAGGTGTGCTTATATAGTCCATTCACCCTTTTTCTCTGTAAATTACACAACTGGACATTTTCAGGTTTCTTAGATTCGGTGTGTCCTGACAAGCAAAACAGTGACCTAAATGCATCTCTCTCAACTGGGGTGTTTGTTTTGCACTGACTTATCTGTATACAAATATAATCTGTACAGTGAGTAGCATCACTGGACAAAAGAAAGGGAGTTATGAGTATGACAATCCTGGGCAAAAAGAAGGCTATCTAAAATCAGAACTACTTATCATTTTTAAAGATACTAATAATATAAATGTCCAAGAATATAATAAATGTCTAATAATAAATAATATACATTTCTACTCTTATATTCAACATGGAATGTATATGGACTCTCAGAAAAAAAATGCACCAGCACTTAAAATGACCATGTCTAATAAAATAAATAGACATTTAAGTGTCCTGTATTAACATTATTAACATTACAAAACTTTTTCATGGTATTAAACCATTTGCTCCCCTCAACAGAAAACCTCTATCGCTAGAACTATCACTGATACTCTTAATCTGAAGCTGATGCGTGATTACCAGACAGCATCAGTTACATGCACAGAGATATAAATGCAGCTAATAACTCTTACTGTAATGATTAATCAATTTATGAATAAATTATTTAAACTGACAGTCCAGGTAGGGTACCGTACAGAGAACATTGACTGATTCAAATACCAACTAACAGGATCAATAGCAAACTGCAAGAAAACTCTGGAGAATATGCATGCTTGAATAGCAAACAGTGAGAGCTTTTTGTTTCTTTAAAAAATGCACCTAATGAGAGATCATTATCAGCCCCAGCTAATAATTCTATTTTTGTTAAGTACTTAGAACATTCACAACATTTTGAAACTTTTCTAATTTTAAGATTCCCTTCTCCATTCCACATGGCCCTGCATTGAAGTGTTATCTATCTGAAAGGTCTTCCTTTTTTGGTCCCCCAAATATATTTCTTCAGGTCAGTAGAATGAGTGGGGGATGGGCAGACTTGACCAAGAACAGAACAAAGCAGAAGTTTAAAGAAGTGTTTCGTGATGCTCGAATATTGACTCGGAGCTATTATGCCGTCTTGGGTTTTCGTTTTTCAGAAGCTGCTCACAAAAGCCAAGCCAAGGGCTTCCCCTGTGCTCAGAAAAGGTTCTGTAGGGATTGGGCCCAACATCTGTGCAGATGTGCCCTACAATACATTTTTTGTAACTGATTCTGAGTCAGATGGGCAAGTGGAAGGTGGAGCCTCTGAAGCAGTGCAATACGAACTCCTAACACAGGATACAAGACCCAGGAGCTAGGCTAGGTGACAAGGGTGGAGCAACGCAGGGTCACGAGCTGAGCAAGGAAGGGGGCGAGGGAGATACTTGAGAGTCTGCTCAGCTTGAAAAGGGCAGGCCATCATGGACAGAGGCTGGGTTCAGACAACAAATGGGACATGGTGGTGTTTTTACCATTGTTCACCTTTCTTGTGTTTTCTGAACCCAGCAATGGTATTTCACCGCGAGGTATGATCTTTAGAAACCATGATGAGAAACAATCCTTTGCTCTGTGGTTGTTTTGGCTTACGTTGCCTGAACTCAGGATCCTGATTTCCATGCTAGCAAGCAGCTACCACAGACGTCCTCTGGATAGGGAAGCAAGTGCTAAGCCGCTCCAGCCACCCAACCTCTGCACCTGGGCAAATGCAGAAGGGTGATGTACGCTGGGATTGCGCGTTGGGTGCAGTGGCTGATAGGATGCCTACGACAGTGGAAGGACTGAGCAGCAAGGATGAAAGCCATGGTAATGGAAGCTACAATAATGAAACCATGGGATGGTCTCTCAGGTACAGGAAACACCAGCCGTGACCAGTGCAAAGACGGGGGCTGCTGCTCACACACAGCCAGGAGCAGACAGAGCTGTCTGACTCTGAGGTGGCGGTGGAGCAGCACGGGAGGGCGAGGATGTGGAAACGGCAAGGTTGCCTAGTGCAGTTTCTCCGGCAGAGTGTGCCCGGGAAAGGTAGGGAGCAATTTTACACCTGCAGGAGGAAGCAAGAGAAACAGAATTCCTTGATCCAGTCAGGAGAGGAGAGAAGAGGTGAAGCAAGCAGACCATTCCTACCACCTCACCCACAAGCAGCAGGAGCCACCTGATGGTGGAGCCAGAACCTTTGCTGAAATGGAGTGGGAGTGTCAGTGTGGAGTCAGCTCTTTACATGGGCAAAGGTTTCTCCCATATCCCTAAGATTGTCTGATCACTATCCAGGCCCGTCCTGCGCTGCTTGCGCTCCAGCCATCCAGGTGAAATGGAGAGCATGCTTAGGAGCAATTCTCTCAATCGCCCAACACACCTCACCATGACAAGGGTCTCCTCAAACTCGCCAGCTCTAAATCTCAACATTTTAATCTGCTGCTTTTGTTTGCAGGCATTTGTCATTTTGCTTAACCTCACTTGCAAGGGTTTCTTGTTAGTTTTCTGAATAGCTCTGGGAACCAAGCGCATGGCCTTCCCTTTACAGACATCCCCACAGAGATGCCAGTGGCAGGCCATTGCTGACCTCAACAGTACAGCCAGCGGCACAGCCTTACTGCTCCAGAGTCCTCTGCCAGGCATAAAATCTGAGAAAGCCATGACTGTCAGGCAGTATATAAATGAATTAAATAAGCTAAGTAAATGAAAGGGGCTAATGCCAGCCAAAGGAGGAGCAGTTCTAGTACGAACAAAGAGCACCATCTCTAATGCAAGTGAAGGAACACCAAGGGCCTTCAGAATCAGGAAAATAAGTAATAGGACTAACAGGGCTCCACTGGCAAGACCCCCGGATGTGTGTCTGCACTTGATTTAGTGCACCATTTTTATCTTAATGTGGAACATTTATTCTTTCTTAGTGGGGTGGGTAATTAAAGTTAATTAATCTGAATATACAAAGTAAACCAGCAGTTCAGTCCTCCACTCATCCCAATGCAAAGGGTGTGTTTCATCACAGTCCTAAGCGATACTACATTTTAAAAATTAATTAGTAGCTTGCAAGAACAGCCGCACATTATTGAGTAAGTAACAGCATTTAAGTAAAACAGATGAAATATTGGTAAGCAATGCAGACCACAGTATAAGTATGTGAAGGGGGTCATGGGTTAATCCCTATTGATTTTCCAAGTATGCGTACAGCACTACTGGGAAAGCACAATTCTGTTGGCAATCTGCTTGCACAAATACATTATAAATCTTACTGTCCACCTTCACAGATCAGTGTCATTTGCTTCCTTCACCAAAGATTGTTAGGAAACGGGAGCAAATCTACTTTGCAAATATTCTGAAAACACACCTTTATATGGGCTATAGCTTAAGAACAAATGCAACTCTCTCAGATAGATGCTTGCCTCAGAAAACTGTGTGTATGTTATGTTTATGCCGTTTTTTCTGTATATCGAATGTGAGCTAAACATAGCCTGAAAAAAGTCAAAAGCAATACTCAAACATAATTCAATTCAGTTAGGATGCACACAACTGCAAAACCCTCAAGTCAAAATTAGTTTCTATTAGCAAAATCTTATAATGATCCATGGGACTTGGAGTGTATGATCAGTAAGATAAAGGTAGGTAAAGGTTTCCCTTGCACATGAGTGCTAGTCATGTCCGAATCTAGGGGTGGTGCTCATCTCCCTTACAAGCCAAAGAGCCAGCATTGTCCAAGGGTGCTTCCATGCTCATGATCAAAAAGTAGAAACATATTGCATGTGATGTTTCAGATTTTGTAGGACTTTCAATAAACCTCTTACGGTGGACAAGCTTGTTCATCAATATGTGATCTTGAAGCCTCTGAAGAAAGACAGGGTAGAAAAATCTACTAAACTTTCCCACAGTAATTCTCAACATTTTTTAGCAATTTCTTCACACAGCATACACTTAAACTATGGAATTCACTTCCACAAGATGAAGTGATGCCCATCAATTTGGGCAGTTTTACAATATATGAATGATAAGCCTATCCATGTCTAAGAGATCTGGTAGTTATCTGCTTTCCAGTATCAGAGGCAATAAGCCTCTGTACACCACTGACTAAGGGACATGGGTGGGAGGGTGCTTGTGCATGCATGTGCCCCTGGCGGGTTTCCACAGGCAGCTGCTTGAAAACTGCAAGCTGAGTGCTGAATTAGATGGCCCTTTGGTTCTGTGGTTGTTACATATTTATATCATTCTATTTGCCCCAAACTCCCAAAGTCGATGCGCCTGTGAAATATATTTGAGATAATGTCTCTATTACTGGATTCATAATAAACGTCCAGAAAAGGGGGAAAAGTAAGTGTAACTTGTAGTCACAGATGGGTGGGCAAATGAGTTAGACTTACATGTGACACAAAAGACATGCCATTACAACGGAGAAGCCCATGGTGCTTGTTTGCTCTTCTCTGCATACAAAGACAGACATGCAGATGCAGGCTCAAACCCGACTCCATCTAGAGAAGGTGGTGCACCAAAACTCACTGATCGGTTTGGTCAGAAAAGCAACCTAGCAACTAAGCATAGCCCCTGCTTGAGCTGGAGAGATGTGCAGCTGAACCGGGAGAAACTATCCTGGACAACTATCAGAGTGTTTCCAGACACTCTGAAAACTGGACTGACTGACTGGATGGATGGATGGATGGATGAAAGCCATTGCTGAAACAAACCCACCTCTGCGCCTATTTGGAATTTATTCAAAGGCTTGTGGGAGTCACAAGAAGCTCTCTGTGCTCGCAAAGTTCTCTGGTGTGATGAGACAGGTTGAATGTTTCGCCCTTGTTGCAAAACTTTGTGTGTGGTGCAAAGCCAGCAGTGCTCCTTGCTCTGAAAACACCATCCCCATAGGGAGTATGGTGGTGGCAGCATCATGTTGTGGGCGTGCTCTTCTACATCAGGGAGTGGGAAGCTAGTTGGGACTGTGGGCTGGATGAATGGAATCAAATGCAGAACAATTCTGGAAGAAAACCCCTTTCATTCTGCAAGAGACCTAGGACGGCTGCAGAGGTTCACTTTCCTGCACTACATACAGCCAAACATACAGCCAAAGTAATGCTGGAGTGGTTCCAACCATCTGAATGTTGTAAAGTGGCCCAGCAGGCCTCAATCAAGTTGAGAAGCTGCAGCAAGACTTGAAATCTGCTGTTCACCAAGGGTCCTCATCCAACTTGACAGAGATAGAGCAGTTTCATCAGAAAAGAATGGGCAAATACTACAGGCTCCAAATGCACAAAGCTTACAGAGACTTTCTCAAAAATACTTGCAGCTGTAATTGTTGCTGAAGCTCTTCTACCATGTACTGACTTAGGGGATGAATACTTACACAACCAATATGTGCCATTTTGATGAGTTGTGGTATTCATTCTATTTTGAAATAATGGATGTAATAGTTTCCTGAAGGATATTTATAGCTGGGGATTCTTTTTGTAACCCAATGCTTGTTGGTGCTTCTGTACAACTTTATCCCAGAGTTGTGTCGATAGTTCCTTGGTCTTCATGATGTTCTCCAACACACAAGCATATTTAATCTGAGATCACATGGCCCCGGAAAGGCACCCATGGGGACCCTATTCGACTGCTGACAGTACATCTATGACTTCTGGAGGGAGGGCTGCACCAGAGCTCACTTAGACATGGCACACCCGAGAAGCAAACAGGGATGCAACCAGCAAGTGCTAGTTTTTGTTAACTTTGTTTCATAAGAAAAGATATTCTGCACCTTCGTGGTACCGAGTGTCTTGCCAGTTCTCAAGGTCTCAGCTGAGGGACACAGGTGCAGGCTGCCCAGGGCTGGAGGGGCAGGGCCACTACGCACAGCCCCATCCCAGAACAAATGTGCATTAAGCCACCATTTATTCAGGAGAATGGCTGAGCAGGGCTCTTGCGCTTTGCTGTACAGATGGACGCATGCTTCCTGGGAAACTTCTTTTGAGGACCACCTTTCCCTAAAATATCCAGTAATTGTTACAAAGCACCACTTTGCTTACCCCTTTTGCCCTCAGTGATTGTCGTCAAGCTTTGGTAACAGATCCTGAATGCTGGCTGTGCCATACCTTGTCAAACAATCTGCTTGTGGGTATCTCCAGGGATTCAAGGAAGGCCTCTTTGGGGCAGGGATGAGGAATTTCTTTCAGCCCAAGGGCTGCATTCAGTTTCTGGATGGCTGCTTCCACAGGTGGGTGGGACCAAAAATGCAAGCAATCCCAGCTGTTGTAGGTTGAGAGTACAATTTTATGCATAGACAGAAAAACGCTCTGCATTACCCAACCCACATGTCTAAAAAATGCACCCTTAGTTCCTTACTGCCAATAATTAACTCTTAAGAGAAGCATTTCATCCTTTTAGAATGAGGAAAAAACTGCACAAATCCAACAAATGATTGGAGGTTTGGAAATAGGGCACGGGGAAGTGGCCGTCTCCTTCTGCAACCTCCAGAGACCCCTGATTTTGGTTGGTTTGGAATGCAAAAGTCCTCAGGAGAAGTTTTCGTTCATTTTCCCCTTGATGTGTACAAGAAGAATTTTGAAACACAGCCCAATACCACATATTTCCCATCGCTGCAGGAATTAATGACCAGTTTTCCACAGCACAATATGAGTGTGCAAATAAGGAGGTATGAAGCAGACAGCTCATCTCTGGCTGAGGAGTTTCAACAGCGCTTTCGGGAGTTTGCAGCTATTGAAAAGGAGATCACACTTTTTTCATCTCCTTTCTCTGTGGACCCTGATGACGCTCCAGACCACCTGCAGCTGGAGCTCATTGAGCTGCAGTGTGACGTCGAGTGTCGCAGTTGGCACCAACAGCTCCCTCTTGTCAACTTTTACCGCCAGCTGGATAAAGACAGGTTCCAAGAGATTCAAACATTTGCTAAGAAAATGCTGAGCTTGTTTGGTTCGACATACTTGTGCAAGAAGACATTCTCGGTTATGAACATTAACAAGAACCATGTGAGGACGAGACTAAGTGACTTTCACCTGCGTGACATCTTGTGCATCAAAGCCACTGTTTTTGAGCCAGACCTGGCCTATATAATGCAGTCGGGATCTCAGTATCACCCTTCACATTAGTGCAGTTATTTGTTTAGACTTTCATAAAATAGTTCCTTTGCATTTAATGTTAATGGTTCAAAGAATGCCAGGCTAAATGGTTGGCCCCCACACATTTTCACCTCACCAAATCTGGCCCTCCTTGCAAAAAGTTTGGACACCCCTGATTTAGAAGCTTCTGGCAGTTCAGATGCAACCAAGAAAGGTTTGTTACATAACCACTTAAGCCTGATTTTAAGAGAGGTTTAAAATGAGAAGACTACAGGTTAATTCTGAAACATGGTTGATTGTTTGATATCAAACAAAATGAGATGAAACACAAATTTCATCTGTCTTGATAAAGAGAAAGCAAAGATTGAAACTCATCCAGAGTATTTCATGGTATGCATTTGCTAACAAAAATGCTATTCAACAGCTTTAAGGAAATGTGAATTTTTAACTTTTTATGGGCTTTGAGGGACACAGAATGATTCTAGCTGTAGTTCTACCAGCTACTGTACACAAGGTACCTGATCCCATTCAATATAACACGTTTGTAGAAAGAGAGGCTTGCAAAATGATCACACTATTTACCTTTAAAAATTATCATTTAAGGGAACTTTAAGCTGTCCAAGAAGATGGATACACAGTGTTTGTAGTTTACATTAATGAGCTATAAAAAGAATGGAATAGGTCATAAATATAGTATTTTTGTTGCAGTCTTTACTAAAAATGCTACTACTTCTGTTTATCATTTATATCCTCATATGCAACTTCAAAATTGATTACACTTTAAACTGTGCATAACTTGCTGTGTTTTTCATTTTGTGCCATACTACAAACATTTTTATAACTCAGTTAATATATTCTATATTTTGCATTCTTATTGATTATGAATATTTCTTTAGGGGATTTTATTGCTTTTAAAATAACAAATACTTTGTATTACATAAAAATGTGGGGGATACCAAATTGCAGCATTTAGATTTTATTCTCCCATGGTAATTGAAATCCATAAATCATTAGCACAAAAACTTGCGAAGTATCTACTAATGTAAGATACTGAATACCACAAAAGACAGCTTTTAGTTCCCATCTCAGTTTAATCTGTTCAACTGAAGCCATCATCAGTTCAATTTACAGTTTAAGAAATTAAAACACAAAAAGATTAGCTACATACAACTTGATGATTTTATATCAAATATGCATTATCTTTCCTAATTACCATTGCAGTTTGCAAGTTAAAATATGATTTATATTTAGGATATGATTTTGCTATTAATTATCACACTGAAAAAAAATAAAATAAAATCTTGCATTATAAATTCTGTCTTGGAAATTAGTTTTATTATTTTTTCCCATAATCCTATCACATAAGCAGTAAGTGCATTGCAGCATGAACACTTTAATTTTTCCAGTTAGTTTTCAGCAAGCCCAGAGGTGAGGTTTAATAAGGATCAATGGCACTTTATCTGGGACAGGCCACTTCACAGCATGCAAATTACACAGTAACACTTAAAAAAAGAAATAGATTTAATTAAAAAAAAAGTAGAACCACAGGCTCTGGAAATTCAATTAAAGGATTTATGCAAAGGTTTGCTAGGTTTTTATATGCAGTTACTGCTTATATAATGAGCTTTTCATATTAAAAATCAATAGGTAATCTAGAGTAGAAGATCATCCCCTTAAATACATTTTTGAAATCAATTTGAAAAATAGTCCATCAACTGCTGTGACTACTCTTGCTGCTTCGATTAGGCTAAGAGCAATATTTAGATTGTAAGACGTGCCATGGAATATCTATGCTTGGATTTGGCTTTCAAGTGGGTCTTTTGCTTTTGAGTGCCCAAGATAATTGCACAGCAAGTCAAGATTTTCTACAAAGGATGAATAATTTAAACACTAAGAAAGGAAGACAACAGTAGAAAACGACAAAAAAGCAGAGCCCCCGATGGCACGCCCAACGTGTCCATCACTCCTCCACCAAACATATGCGCCAACATGTCACAGATGAAACTAGGAAGATGGCGAACACTTGAACTCTCATGCCAAGAATCACTGTCCAGCCCTCACCCACTACGATGCACTGCTGAAGTCTTTATCTTTTGCGACGTGAACTGATGTCTGACAGTATAACTGGCTCTAAAGGTGTTGCGACCAGGTGTTTAAACTATACCTTGATGGGAGCAGGGGTGAGAGGGCTGGCGGTGGCCTTTGTGAGGCTCTCGTCAACCTGGTTCAGTCCAAATATGACGCCAAATGCCCACAGCTTCCAACCAGCAAGGCCATTTGGGCCTGCTGGCCGGGGATGAACGGGGCTGCAGCCCAACACATCTGGAGGGAACCGAGGGAGAAAGGCTGACTTAGTGCCAGAGTGGCTCTGTGTCTAGTCCTCTTTTGAACTAAGGATGCATGGAAGCAGGGAAATCTGTCTCACTGAACTTGATACATCTTCTGCCCACTTCCAGTATAATGACTGGGCCAAGCCAGGGTTTTTATTCTGCACAAATCACATTATGGCTATATGTTGCCTGACTGTTTAGTTTCACACATTTCATTAGACTTTTAAAAAGTACAAAACTGAAATCCATGAGCTCACTTGAAATGCACCACATCAACCTGGCGCCCCTGCTAGGCTAACAAGACAGACTTCAGGGCACTGGATCAAGGAAATTTTTACTGGATTTTTACTCTGCCATCAGAGTCTTCACATGCACCTAATCTGAAGGACTGCCCAGTCTAAATCTAAAAGGAAAATAAATAAAGGAAAAAAGAAAGAAAAAGAAAGGATCTAGAAGCAACATTTAGAATGATGCACTGTTGCCTATTTACACTTACAGATTCAAATTTATAGCCAATCAATGCAATTTCAATAGAAATACAATATATCTCACCATAGCTGGCATATGAAAATATATTTCTCTTGAAATTATAGTAATTCATTCTAAATTTGAATCTATATATGTAAATTATGAAGATAAACTAACACATGAAACTACAAGCAACTGTGCCCTTTTTTGCCACTTAAATGTTGTATTTCCTTTTTTTTTTTTTTTTGCAATTTAGGGATGTCTAGAATGGAGATGGGGAAGCAGTGGCACAGTGGCTTAATGACATGGGAACTGTCAGCACATGGGAACTGAAATGGTCAGCACTCCAGAAGTTCAAGCCCAGCCTCCACCAGATGGAGTGAGCTCCCATGTAATGTGAGTAAATAGGTACCACCTTGGTGGGAAGGTACCCACCAAGGTACCTTCCCACCAAGGTGAGATCCATGATGTCATGCTGGCCACATGGCTGCAGGATCATCTTTGGACAGCGCTGGCATACAACCTCAGAAACAGAGATGAATGCCACCCCCTATTAGCCACTGGCTAAGCTGAGTGAAATCTACAGGGACTCCTTTATCTTTTAGAATGGAGATGCATCCACTAAATATTCTGAAATGCAATGTCTAGCGCTCCTGTGGGAGAAGAGAAATTCACTGTACTTAACATTTTAATAAGGCATCTTAAAATAGACAAAAATAGAGGCAAAATCGGTGCAGTGATTTACAGAGGACAGTTGTGAAATTCAACATAATATACTGGTATCTCTTGGTACATTGTGATCCCCTGGTAGATCTCCTGGCGTTTTGTAGCAGGTTTATTTTTTAATCCAAACTGTTTAACACTAACAAGAACTAATAGGCTGCCTCTTTCATTCCCTTTATTTCAGTCATCTGAAATGAAGAAAGCTTGTGTAGAAACTGAGAATGCATTTTTGGGTAAAAGGCTATGAGTTCAGTTCTGGTACTGAACCAAACTTCCTGGGCTGCATGTGTATTCAGACACACCCAGTTCCTACATATTACGAGAGGTACTCTACCCTCTGCACCAGTGTGATTTCTACCTGGCTCTAGATGATAAATATTACCATTCTGGTCAGAGAAAAAAAGGCCCAGAAATTTGTAGATTCCTTCCCCCATCCCTTCACACCCCTCCCCATTTAGACTTTTCTCATGCCTTTATTGTTCATTGTCTAACAGTTTCTTCAGAACTCACACGCAATTCTTATTCTGATAGCATGAAGAAGCTGGTAGACAATGGACTACAACTGTGTAAAGTGGAGGAGTAAAGAAAGGAGTGAACAGAAGGCACCAATCCACAAACTACTTTTAAAGGTTTTTCAAGAAAGGTTGTGTTTTGCATTTCAATACTCAATGAATCAGCGAATAAAGGAACTAATATCTCCATGCAAAAGTCCAAACTGTGGGTCTCATTTATGGAGTTGGATCCTGGTTCAGGTTGCTAGCTGCAAATACACTGTGGTACCTTGGCTTACAAACTTAATCCATTCCAGGACTCTGGTCGTGACCCAAATTGGTCATGAGCCAAGTCAAATTTCCTCATAAGGTTCAATGTAAAATAAGGTTAATCCATTCTGTAACTATTTTTTAATCGGAAAAATTTGAGGCAAAGTGACAAAGAACAACAAAGATCATGGCCATCTCCCCTTGCCCCCCACCCTGAGCATGTGTGCGGCCATCTCCCCTCCCCCAAGCACGAGCGCAATAGCGATCACAGCCACAGATGGACGCGATTATGGGCGCGCTTGGGAGGGGAGACAGGCATGATCATGCTGTGGGGGAGATGGCCGAGATTGCGGTTGCACTTGTGCAGGACAGACGGACGTGATCTCAGCCATCTCCCCCCCACCCCGAGCACTCAGGCAGGTGGAGAGACTCCCGCGATCGCAGTCACCACCCAATGTGGAGTTTGCAACCTGTGTCAACATTTTTAATGAAATATTTCTTCACGACCCAATTTGGTCATGAACTGAGGCGTTCGTGAGCCCAGGTACCACTGTATTTGAAAGTGATGGATAACTCCAAGCTACATGGAGACAGCGGTGCAGGGGTGGAGTGTCATTCATCCTATGCCATTTTCCTGGAAAAAACAATGCAACCCCCCTGTCAAAAGCTCTGTTTACTTATTTGGACAAAATATATAAACAATTCCTTTATCTTGAAACAGTGTCGGGTACTGCACATTAAATGATCCAAAAATAATTCAGTACAATAAAAAAATCTAATCCCTGCAAATCGGGAGGCTTAAACCAATTTCAGGCAGAAAAACGGGTTTTACCTGCCAAGAGGCAGACAGTTGCAAATAGCACGAAAGACCTTCTCCCATATTCCACCAACTGGCCTTTCCACTTCTACTACTGCTTCATATTCTGGGCTTTTCCTGAGAGCCTCCTAACTGCCAGAAGAGCTGGCAAAGGGCTAAGGAGTTAAAAGAGGTGGGTGCCGCAGGAAAAAGCTGCAGAAATGTCCTGCTGCATGAGCAGCTGCAGCCCATCAAACTTTGCCTCACCACCTGGTTCGGCTGCAATGCACAGGTCCTCCTGTCGGTTCGCCTGGGTTTTCGTCGCTACTTGGCTATGCAGCTCACCGGGCGACTTTGCCCCAGCCACTGACTCTCAGCCAAGCTGACCTCGTGGGGTCTTGTGAGGATAAATGGAAAGGAGGAAGAAGATTAGGTAAGCCTCTCTGGTTTCCCTGCAGGAAAATGGAGGAATATAAATATAATGGATGGATGGATGGTGTGAGATAACCACCTAATAGAGAAGTATACAGTAAATTCACAGTGCAAATAAACAGCATTTCTCAGGTGAGACTATAGAAGTCTAACAAAATTAGACCAATCTGCAAATTATGTTTGCACCCAGAAACAGTGCGAACTCCTTCTGTGCCATGCAAATTAATGAACATGAAAGCAGAACTTCAGAAATACATAAAAGCAAAATGAAAGCAACACACATTTGTGCTGCCATTTCATTTTCTGACTGTTATATTACTTCAAAATTTGTACTTGTAGCATTTGTTTTATTGAGTTGTTGGGTAGTAATATTTTAAAAGCAATAAAGAACAAAAAGAAATTGCTGTCGTGGTTTAAAAGAGTTCTTTCAGTTGTTTAAAAGACATAATAATGAATAATGCCAACCATCTAATATATCTTTTACACAATATTCTATAATTTTTGCATTCGGAAAAACACCTAAAGGAGCCAGGCAGTTTGGTAGATCTGAAGAGCCATAGGAAGGGTAAGAAAGGTTTTTAGTTCCTAATGACAGAAGCATATGCTCTTAACTTTCTAAGCTGCATCCAACTGAGCCATTTATCAAGACCTGAAACTTTTTTTATTATTTAAAGCATGAGAACAGCTTTCCACTTGAAGCCTTGGAAGTGCACAATAATAAGGACTCTATAATCATTAATTATAACATCAGCTGGTACAGAAAGTTACTGTTCTAGCTTCTTGGTGATGTTTAATTGCAGCAGGTGGTGCAAGAAACTAAGTGCCATACCAACACAGCCACCTCCACAGTATTTTCCTTTAAAAAACCTGACAGGTAGGTGTCCCTTAGACTTTTAGAAATGCCTTCTGTTGTATTTCCAAGTTGCAAACTGCAAGCACACACAAATGCAGTTTACTTAACAAGCAGACTGCTTAGTTCCAAAACTAATGAAGTAAATGTACTTTTGTCCCCTTAAGATTAAGACAATTGTTTTGGCATGTGGGGGAATGGCATTGTATCTAAAATATGAGCTCCAGTTTCCAACATAGCTGTCTATAACCCTTCAAACTTGGAGAACCACAGGTATCTGATGGAAGGTAGCAAGAGCATCGGGACACCAAATGCCTCTATGCGTGCTCTCCCTCCAAAACATTTAGAGGGGTGATCTCCCCTTCTCATGAGGAAAGGCTGGGACACTGTTGGATGCTTCCGATAACAAAGATGCCTCCCCCCTACCCACCGACTTACCCCTCCCAACCCCAAAGCTGGCCAAAGCTGCTGTTCTGTCTTTGGAGCTCAGCCAGTGTTGAAAGAATGGCTCTGAGGTCGGCTGTGAGGTCAGAGGGGCCCCCTCTGCAGTCCAAGCTCCAGAATGTTTTTCTGAGCTCACAGCAGGGACCCCATTCTGTCCTGTGCCCACTTCCAACGTCAGGAGAACATAACACTGTTCCTCAAACCTTTCTTAGTTATAAAGAAAGCTCAACATAGGTATTCTAAAACAACATACTCGTGGCTCAGAGAAGGGGGCTGACCTTGTTCCACTGGCAGAAATTGTGCACAAATTTCTTGTTTACAGAAAACAGAAATGAAGACAGCTGTAGAACCATGGACAACATAAGGAATTGGGCAGAAACAGAATATAGCTGTGCTAAATTAATAACTTAGCTTGACGGAACTAACTGCCTCTCTCTCAACTAAAGGGCACTCTCCTGAATGGGAAGATCAGTGCTTTGCTGACAAAACCCAGAAGGAAAAGCAGTGCAAAGCAATGGATAGCACAGGTTCCAGGTCCTCGGGTAATTCACTTTCACACAAACGAGTTATACAACAGGACCCTTTGGTGTTTGCACATTCTTCCTGGCAAAGGTCCTCCCATGCTGTCAGGCTGGATGGGCACCAGCGGTGAACAGCAGCATTTTTGCTAGACATTCCCAAAAGGATTGAGGTCTGAGAGTAGACTGGGCCATTCTAAAGATTTGTATGCATGGATGTGTATATGTATGTATATATGCCCAGAAATGCACACACACACATGCCCAACTGTATCCCAGGGTTCCTTCAACAGCACCTTGCTCCTCAAGCTATTTAAATAATGGTGCCAAGAAACTCAGGGGCATTCAGGTGCATTCGGTCTGAACTGCACACGTTTGTCCACCACTTAGAATATGTGACCTGGGGTGGGGGGGGCAGGTGCACCAGAGCTTCCTTACACAGAAACCCGGGGGGGGGGGGAATCTTACACCAACAAATGTATACATTTGTTTTTGCTTATTTTAGGCCACAATTAAAATATTTTGCACCTTCACAGTGCTGAATATTTTGAGTATATCAAGGAGTAACAATGCTGATTAAATTCATTTCAATTCTAGGCTGCTACACAATAAATGGGAAAAAACTCAAAAGTAGATGAATACTTCTGCACAACACTGCATACTCCACTTTGGAGAACTAATGGTTAAAAGGCAGGCTCAAATATTTTAATAAACTAGGTACTAAACATAACATGGAAGCTTTTCTTCAGGTCCTAGAAACTCATATTTTATTGTGATTAGATATTTATACTATATTTAAATACTAGGATCCATCTGGAAAGGGATACTTGTAAAATGAAGGTGATAATATTCACAAAATAAATTTTTGCACTTTGAAAATAATGATCTTTTTCTCTGCAATATTTCATGTTATTAAATAATAAACACAAGAAAGGAAGAGAAACAAAGATTATTCTTTACATAGTTTGCTTTCCCATTTGACTGATAGGTAGTAAAACTGGTGTTTTTTAATTGCCATGGACATCTGTCCTCCTCTTAAATTAGCTGGCTCCCACAAGAACATCCCTCCCTCCACGTAACAATAACTCAAATGTACTCAAACCTCATTAAAACACAAGAAAGTAGCATCTTACCCTGTGAACGTATTAAATGTAATTCATACCACGGTCGTTTAAAAATGCAGAGTGTTAATCTGTGTAGAATCTCTAGCACATAGGTAAAAACCCAAGCTATCTTTTTATGCTTGAAATGGATGATCAAGAAACTCAGACTGGTTTTCTCCTAGAAGACAAATGTTAGATGCCATACAAAACAGGCAAGCTGCATTGTTACAATGCGCACCTCCCAGCAACCCTAGCCTCTAACTTAGGAAAAGCTAGTTGTCAATATTTATTGTGTGTTACATCTAGCTAACATTTCAGTTATTCATGGTACAGAGAGTAAGAAAAACTTTGTGGCTTAAGACGGTAAAGCTGTCTGGGGTTCCTTGCAGGAAAAGAAGTGGGATGCAACCAACCAACCAACCAACCAACCAAACAGCCAACCTCAGTTAATCCACCACAGGAATACATGTGATCTAATTTATTCATCTCTAGAAATATGTAATATTCACCACTTTGAAGTCACTGAAAAGGACTAAAAATATTTACACTATCCAGCACATGCTCAAACCAAACCCATTCAAAGGGAAGTGAGAAGAGAGAAAACCTAGAACATTCGAAAACAAACGTATCCAATATACAAGAAAAGGAGGCTATTGCTCATTTCCCTTGTGAATTAGCCATTACCAAAAATCAGCACACCTTTGATCTGCGCTCTTAAAGCACAGTTCTACACATCCAGTCAGGAGTTAGACCGACCAAGCTCAATGGGATTGCACCTCCATTGGAGCAGAAAAGAATATTCAGTACACTGCAAATCTTTTGATCGCTCCCCCACCACACTTTTAAACATATAATTTATAGATTCTGTAGTTCCGACATTGTTCAACAGGGAACAATTCTGTGTTTCTTTTTTTAAAGGCTGTTCTACAAAGTCAGGATCACTTTACTTTCCCTCTCTTTTGCCCAAATCTCACCTGGAAGCCCTACAAGGACTATTTCCTTCAGGACAGTTTATTAGCTTATGAAGTGCTGCTTTACACTACGCTGTTATTATTATACCAAAATGGTCAGATTATCTCCAAATGATGTCTATGGAGATGGAAAGAAGGTCATAACGATTGGCTGCATACTACATTCAAAAGATAAAGGTCCTCTAAATTTGCCTTTGGGATTTAGAAAAATAGGAAAAAAATGAGTCAGAAGGGGTCTCCTGGGCCATCTAGTCTGACCCCCAGCTCCAGCAGGCTCCACTCATGTAAACCCCAACATGTGGTGGTCCAATATTTCCTCATGGACGGGGCCTCAAGCACCTGTCTTGGAAGCCCATTCCTAGAAATCCTCTATCAGGAAGTACTTCCTGACACCCAACCTGAAGTCTGCAGTATGATCGCAGTATCTTCTAAAAGCCACCATGGGTAGCAACCCACAGTGCCCCCATTCTAAACATTATGTACTAATTTCAGGGTGGCAAGAAAGGCAGTAATCTTGAATAAATTGCACACTGCTTCTGAATACAAGACTATACGGTTGCAAAGAGATGGAAAAATCTGACCAGCCCTTTAAGAGACACAAAACATGTAACTTTTATGGAAGCCAGCGGGGACATTTATCCCCTCCATTTCAGTGGTAATTGAGCTTCTAAACCATTCAAAGTATTATGCTTGTAAACTAGTTAACTCTATAGACCATAAAGATGCTTATATTGCACAATTTGTTTTGCATCTATGCATATGAAAATCATTCCACCAAGTAAACTTGCATATGCCAAGCTGTCCAATGGAAATCATTCCTGTCTCAAAATAGCAGAAAGAAAAATGACAGATTTATACAGAATTTAAGCTAGATAAATCTCTATGCAATAGAGAAATTTCTAATATCGATTGTATGGCATCAAGCTATTTAGGCCAGTCATTAATTATTAGTGTTAGGCTGGTAAGAAATCAAAGGTTTGGTTTGGGGTATTTAAAGGTAATTTTTAATGGCAAACAGTTGAAGAATACTCCAGTTTGTACATTAAAATTTATCAAGTGTTTAATATTTGACATTTTTAATCCCAGACTGTGGAACTTCCTGCTAAGGGAGACTGCCCTTTACTGGCAGACAAAGACCTTCAAAGTCAAGGAAGCCTTTGGCTTTCAAATAGATGTGTTGAGCTGGAAGCTGTTTTTGTTGGATTTTATAGTGATTTAATGCATTTGTCTTATGATTATTTTAATCAAATTTTATCATTGTAACCCACCTTGAGTGCCACGTTTCTTGATCAAAAGGCAGGGCACCAATCAAATCCACCAGTGAATTCTGAAGCAGTTCTGCATTGGGCAATCTCCAATTCAAACTACAGACAATGCAATCTTTCAATATTAGTACAGTCCATACAAAATTCTTTTTTTCCTGGAAAACATCTGCCAATAGCTCAGCTCAGATGTCAGAACTTTATAGGAACGTGCAGGTCAGACCACTGGTCCATCTAGCCCTCATGACAATTACTCTTGTGATGTCATCAGCAATCTCACTGATGCTAACAAATTACCCACAACACAACCATCTTACTGGCTAGGGCAAAATCTGGATTTAAGAAGCCACTTTGAATCCTGATCCAAGCTGGTGTGAAAAGAAAATCAGTGGCAGCATTCCAAATTAGCCTGGGTCTGAGTTATACCCACTAGTTTTGAAGGGCGTTGAACAAGTGTCATATGAATGCCAAAAGGGTATTTATGCTTTGCACCCACAGAACATATCTGGAAACTTCTTACTCAGAAGCACTATACTCCTGATCTTCGGATCACGAAAACAAATAGCCAAAGATGGCTGCTATGCTAAATGTGTGGGGTTATCCTTTGACATCTGACTAAACATGCACAGGGGATGAAAAGCTGGACCAAAAGTCTGATTCAGCAAGGCAATTCTTATGTCCACGGCATTATTAATGAATTTGGATCATTGTTATGTGCCCATGGAAAACTGACAATTTAAATTTGGCAATGACTATTTCAAGCTGCTATCAGCAGGAATTTCAATACCCCCAAAAAATGTTCATAAAATGAAGAACAGAGAGAAAACAGACCTTAATTAAGCAAAGTGTTATCTCTTTCTTCTATAATGAAAGCAAAGTTACCGTTATATTCTCACCAAGATTTTTCTGCACTTAATGAAGACATTATCCATGAGTTTTCAAAGTCACTTTACAAAAGAGCATTCACAAGATATTAAAGTCAGCTTAAACTAAAAAGTCTTTTTGAAGTCAATAAACAATAAAAAGAACAATGAAAATACAGCCTTTGATCTCTTCTCAGTCTCAAGTCTTTAATTTCTCTTTTAATCTACTAGATGCATTAAGTCTTGTATTCAAATATTTTTTTCACCTGCAGAGTACAGTAAGCTTGCCTTGATTAAAAAAAACCCCTGTATTAATATACAGTCTCATTAGCATGGAAGACTGTTAGCTGGAAGTTCCCCCACTTAAAAAAAAAGTTTTTAAATGATTTTCCTTTCTACCTCTTTGAAAATTAAAAAAGGAAACGAAAATGGAATCGTTGGCTTTGAAATTCATGATGAGATCAAAGACTATAATGCACATAGATTTTTTCAAAGAATAAATTATTAACCACATGTGCAAACACATACTGGTCAATAGGCATGGTCAAGAAACATTAGTTTTTTTCCTTGACCAATTAGAAAGTACCAGAAGTTATTCCAAGGAAGACTAAGATACACATTAAGTGTTCCTTACTAGTATCAAAAAAATGAAGGAAATAGCTGCAACTATAGTTTGTGCCTGTGTGTGTGTGTGTGTGTGTGTGTGTGTGTGTGTGGAAAAAGAGAGAAAAAAACAATCTTTACTGTTACCATCAAACCTGAGCCTGCATTGATTCTTCACTGCCCTGTGTGGAGAACTATGAGTTCTTTATAGGAAAAACGAAGTATGGTTTATTCAGAGAAGCCAGGCTTCTCCTCGAACCGTTGCTCTCATGCTCTGGAAACCTGGCATCGATGCCTATTCTCCTTCGGATAAATTGGACTGACATCTTAAGAAAAGATCCTGGAGGGCGCCACATCATGGGGGCAGGTGCGCTTGCTGCCATAACTCACAGGAGAAGCTGGCCCCGAGACACCACAGCAGAGGGGAATGGTCTAGGCCTTCGGATGGTGCATTCTTTGTCCCTTTCCTGTTTAAGCACATGAATCAACCTTATTTAGCTGAAGCTTGTATTAACTACATTCTAGTTTATTTCCTCTAGCACAAGCAATTCAGTTGGAAATAAAGCTATTTACTTCATAATGAACTATTTATTTTATTTATTTGCTTAAAACATTTCTATGCCGCCCCCATCGCAACAAAGCCTCGGGGCGGCTCACACAAAAAAAAAGAAAGAAAGAAAGACTAAGGGAACATTGAAAAATTTTTCATATAGGAAACGGACAATGTAATGCTCCAACACCAAAATCAATTGTTGTGTGACAGTGGATACCACTACATTGAGCTGTTTCCAAAAACCCTCAGGGGTTGTAAACATCCCAAGTTGGTAAACCGAGACAGCTTGAATTGCTGAGACAGCGGAATGATGAGGACGAATATTTACATCCTACCTTTCCTCCAAGGAACCTGAGCTGGCATGATTGACCCTCCTCCTCTCCATTTAATCTTTACAACAAGCATGTAGGGTAGGTTGGTCTGAGAATCAGTGATTGGACCCATCATCCAGTGAGCTTGATGGTCAAGGGGAGACTGGAACTCCAGCAATCAGAGTTTCAGTCCAGAGCCCTAATCACTGGACCACACTGGATTTGCAGATTGTATCATCAGCCCCGTTTATAATAACATCCATTATTAACTCATGAACGAAAAGGACACCTGGTGGAGAACAGGATGGCACTAACGGATCAGAGCTCTGCTATCTTAGTACTTGCCACAGCACCTACTTAGGAAAGATGAGTTGGTTTGAAATGGTCATGACTGACAGTAATATACTCCCTCTCATTACAAAACCTCTTCCACCCAGGATACAGGGCATGGGTTCAAGTTTTCACTGTACTATTTTGGTTGCATTTTGGTAGTTTCACTGAAAGTCTCACATGCATGAAAGAATTAGAGTGTAAATATTTTAATAAAATACTTATGAAAACCTCCACACTACTGCCCGGTTTGGAAAAGATAGGAAGAAGCTTAGAAAATCTCTGGATAATGTGTATTAGCAATAGTTATATTCTCAAGTCACACAGAGTTTTTCCATGTTGTTCTTGTACTTCATCATGTCCTAAGTCTGGTATGATAACATAATTTCCCTTGTTTCCACAAAACTCAGGAAAACATGTGGCAGTTTGAATTCAGCCAGTTTTTTCTCACACTTCATAAGACTTCTTGTGGCTACCTTTGGAAATGTGCAGGCTCAATGGTTACACTTTTCTTGGGCTGTATCTTCTTGAAATGGAGGTATGTATGGAGGGTGTCACATATTTGAATCTTCCTGAGGGTGGAGATGTGGAGGGCCCCCTCTCACATACACAAGCAACATCATTGATGATAATATTGGAACTCTTTTCCCTGACATCTGAATTTCTAAGTGTAGAAAGAACATTTAAACATGTGACTTAATTTGTTCCTGAATTACACCATTTATCATATCTTTTTTGTTTGTGTGAACTAAGAAGGTCTGAGAAGAGAATAACTGTGCAGTGTGGAAAATGCTGAGAATTACCAAGAATACAAGTGATTATCATGGTACTACTTGTTTTTTCACTTTTTTTAGCTATTTCTCTTTACTGCAATCTAAATTGGAAACCTAAGTTGGTTGCTTAAATTAACACAGTGCAAAAATTAACACATTTGGCAAAGACCTTGAACTGTTTTAAGCTGGGCTTTTGTAAGGAAGAATTCTACTTAAATATCTCTTTAGATAAGGATATCCTGTCTCTAGCTGGTTAGCTTAGAGGATTTAAAACAACTTGAGCCAAAGTTTCTAATTTTCTAAAATTGATGCCTATATGTGGCGCAATCTTATTATAGTATTTACTAGCACACTTCCATTTCATCATCTTCATCATCATCATCATCATCATCATCATACAAAAGTCTATGATGGGACTAAAAATTTAAGCCTTTTAGCCCAGAGATTATTTCACTAGGAAACTCCATAAATGGCTTATGGTAGATTAGATGATGTGGTTCATAGCACATCCAAATCAATAAATGATGAGCATGAACTGAGCAAAGTGCTCTCACGTTGATTCTTTTTAGTGAGCAACCAATGTGAAAATGTAGCTAAGCATTGTGATGGTGAGGGAAGGGGAGGCATTCTTTAAAACGTAACATATTTGTAATTTTTGTATTTCCAGAATTCATCTCTTATAAACAAGCTGCACTGCTTTCAGGCTGTAGCACTAGATCTGCTTCCGTGCTTTCCAGAGAGCTAGGAAACAATCCATGCTCCACATCACCAGAGAGGGCACTCAGAAACAATTGTGTTGATACCCATCACAACTTGTTATTCCATAGTGAGACAAGGATGTCTCCTGGATCATTAGTTCCAACTATCAGAAGGTTCCCAAGAACACTCAGGAGTCTATAAAGCTCCCAGGGTGGATCATCTTAATCGGTCTTTCCACACCCTATGGGGTAGGAATAGATTGTTGTGAAATCAAACTTCATCAGGTAGTGGTCTGACCATGACACAGGAGTCACCAGAACCCATCATATATTTAAACCACTCCTCAACTGCCCTGAAGCAAAGACCAGAAGGCCAGATAAAGATTATTTTCTGCCCTACTGGTTGGCCCAAAGATTGAGACGGCCTATGCTTTTCATGTTGAAAACTTGAAGGAAGGGTATGATCTGAAGGGTCTGGTCAGTGCTTGGATTTGAGGCCACCTCAGAATCCTATGTATGCCTCTTTAACTTTAGAAACATAGAAACAGAGCGAGTCAGAAGGGGTCTCCCGGGCCATCTAGTCCGACGTCCGGCACCAGCCGGCTCCGCTCACGACATGCCCACCATGTGGACGTCCAGCCTATCCTTGAACACCCGCACCGATGGGGCCTCAACCACCTCCCGTGGACTTTCACAAGAGCCAGTACGTTAAAGTGGGTAGAGTGCTCGAGTCAGACCCTGGATATCTGGGTTCTCTTTCCACTTCAGCCATGAAGCCTACTGGATGATCTTAGGCCATGAGCTCTCAGTCTCACAGGCTTTTTATAAGAATACAACCATAGACACTGCTTTGTAAAACTATTTGCTCTTCTTTAATATGTCCACATTTTCCTGTGTGACAACTTAGAATAGAAATTGATTTCACTGGCATTGGCATTGATGTACACAAACTACTCATTACTGTAAAATACCTTTACTGTGGCACAAAAGTAAAGTAAACAAAAGCAACGTAAGTAGTTGAATAGTTGAATGGAATACATCAGTGTGCAACTGTTTCTGGAAGGTTTCAGAACTGGTTGGAGAGCTTTACTAAAGAAATAGTATCATGAACACCAAGGAGCTATTAAAACAACATCAGGTTAAAATTGTGCAGAAGCATCTGTCAGGATTGGAATAGTAAAAAAAAATCCCAGAATACATATGAATATCCACTACAGTACAGCTAAGTCCATTCATACAAGATTGAAAGCTATAGCTTGATAGCAACTCTGCCTAGACAAAGCAGAGGGCAACTAAAAGGTCGGTGGTAACTCAGAAGGAACTGCAGTATAGCTGAGTTAGAACAAACTGCACAAGGAATAATGATCAACCAGATGCTCCACAAAGTTGAACTTTGTGGAAAATTAGCAAGAAGAAATGCCATTCCTGAAATGAACTTATCTCAAGGCCCATTTGGAGTTTGGAAAATGGCGTGTGGGAGATGTGGAAAAATGATCTGATGAGACCAAAATCAACTCTTCTGGCTTTGCTGCAAAGCCAACAGTGCACATCACACTCAGAACATCTGCAGCATGGCGGAGACACTGTGGGGATGCTTTTCCTGGGCAAGGTCTGTGAAACTGCTCAGAACTGAAAGTCAGATGGTTGGACCCAAATCCAGGACAATTCTACAGAGAGCGTTGTATCTGCAGAGCACCTGGGACAAGGGCGGAGGTTCAGCTTCCAGCAAGACCTTGATCCTCAACACAGCCAAAGTTACTGTGTTGAGTGGGTTCAAAACAAGAGCCTGGATTGCCTTAGAATGGCCCTGTTGAGGTCCTACTGAGGATCTGTTGCAAGTCTTGGAATCTGCTGTTCATCATTGACCCCCATCCAACCTGACAGCACTGGGGCACTTTCTCCCGGAAGAATGAGCACACATTGCAGGATCCGTATGTGCAACCCTGAGATTCATCCCAGAAAGCATGAAGCTGTAATTGCTGCCAAAGGTGCTTCTTCGATACTGTGGGTAGATACTTATGCAAGCAACAAGTCCCAGTTTGTTTTAGTTTACCTAACTTTTGGGCCATAATGAAAATATTTTTGTACCTTCACATCACTGGGTTTACATGTATGGTAAAAACCACTGTAACAAGGTTTGTCGTGGACTCTGGGGGATAGTGGAGGACAGGAAGGCTTGGAGGAATGTTGTCCATGGGGTCGCAATGGGTCGGACACGACTTTGTGACTAGCAACAAGCAACAAATGAACCCAATTGGAGTAGTACAGTGTAGTAAGGATGGTCTCCATTTAACCACTGAGAGAAACAGTCTATTCTATGGTTCCATGCTTCACCATGGCCTGTTTCATCATGTGAAACAAGAAATGTTTTACCATGGTTTCCACAGTGCTGCCACAGCTGATGCTGTAGCTGGAGGAGAATGTCCAGCATTCTCTGCTATCAGATCTTCCTAGCACCAAAATTATCAGCTCCACCACCATGCTGATTGGCTGCTCTGCACTTTCCCCTCTGCCTTTGTACTCCATTCCAAATGTCTATTTGCAGATCTGGAATGATGCACACCACCTCGCCACCAGCAGCAGAGACTGTGGAGACCGTTGGTGATGGTGACTGTTGGCTCTGGAGGAAGGAAGCTGGTTCCTGTTACCATGGTCCACCAGCAGAGGTTATTCTAGACAGATCACGGAATGTCCAGGTATTTGCCACCTGGGGCATCGGGCACATGGTAGGTGTAGACAAACTATTATTGCAGGGGTCTAACCTGAAGCCTCACACAGCGGAGCACTGCTACTGTTGCATCCATGAGGCAGAGAAGCTTTTGTATCTGGTGGGCCATGGTGGTGATTCAGGTGCTGAAATCATCTGCCATCTTGTTTGGTGTGGCTGCTCTGGATGCCAGGAGGAGAGCTTTTGCTGAGGGTGAGCCAAAGTGCATCCCTACCAACAGAATGGACTGAGAGAGGGAAAGAACAGATTATTGATGATTTATTCCAGGTTTTACAGTAGGGAGCAGGTGGTGTGAACAGAATTTAGCCACCGAAGCTAAGTCCTTCATACTCAGGCTGTCACTCCATCTCTAGCCCAAGAGAGGTGCCCTTTCGAAGGAACTGCTCTGAAAAGTGACCTCTCTTGTTTGAAGGTGATGCTGGGTCATGGGACGCCACGAGCACATGTGGTGATGAGCTGGATGGTACCTCAAAATAATCTTCAAGTCTGGGATGTAGTCCTCTGGGCTCGACGTGGCGGGGGGGGGGGGTCCCCAATCCCAAGGGTCTTGACATCAAGGGGGCTAAGTGTTCATGGTCAACTAGGTACTGAGGTCCAACTTCAACTCAGTGCCGAGGCCTCATCTCAGCACTGAGAACATTGCCTTGGTGTCCATCAGCAGCGCCAACATCCTGGTGTTGGCATTCTTGATACCAAAGTATGTCATTATTGACTCAAGAGCCCCAGTTATCATCATACGACACTCTGGATCCCTTTTGGGAGTGACAGTTTGTTCCCATTCAATGAGGGGAGAGTGGGATATGTACTGGTGTCCCCCAGCTACAACCGTGGTGTCAATGGCAGCAATGCAACTACGGATAGTCTCAATGTCAAGCCATTCTCTGATGGTGGTGGTGGTGTTCTCAGCAGGGCACAGGTGGAGCACCTCAACATCAAGCAAGTCTCGGGAGGCAGTGGAGTTTACTCCCAGGTTCTTGCCAATCGCCGCAACAGTGATGTCTGGGAGGGTGGATGGATTGGCAAGGCTGTCTCTAAGCTCCCCTTCGGATGCCAGTGTGGCAGTAGCTGGGTCTTCCCTTGGCGCTGGGAATCATGACTGGTCAGAAGACAAGACTGAGTGGATTCTCAGCACTGAGGGTTGACACTGGTTCTCATGGCACCTCCTTTCTTCTTTGATGGCATGGGCAAGCATCTTTTCTGTATTGCTGTCCTGGGTATTTTGTGTAGGACAGGACCAAAACACCCCAAATAAATAAATAAATCTTGTGGAAAAAAATAGATCAATGTATTATGAATGGATAAATACACTGTGGAATAAATAACATACTAACTGCAAAACTACATGAAAGGTGCCAGAACCCATTCCTTTTCACAAGGGCTGCAGCTGCTATACTACACTGGCTGATTTACCTCCTTGTTTCTTAAATACGATTGTGATGTACGTGGACAAAGGATTAAAAAAGAAAAAAACGAACCTCTGCAATATGTTCTCAGCAGTCTCCATGTGCTCTTTATATACCTACCAATTGTCCCAAGGTAAGACACTGTCCTTAACAAAGCTGATTTGTGGTTAATTCGGCTACAGGAACATCTGACACCAGCTTTAAAAGTGCAATATAACAGTGAATTGCAGTAGAGTAGCTTTTCACCAGGAAGCAGGTAGCTCATTTTAGCAAAAGACAAATATAAGAAACAAACAAAAATTCAATGATCCCTTGGAGCTGCAAAGAATAAAAGCCCTGCCATTCGATGGACCAAAACCATGCCAAATTTATTACATTTCTGCTCTGTATAGCAACATGCCAACTTTTACTATATCATTTTGGAGTTAAAGCTGACAGCTTACATGCCCAACTAAGTGTATTGTAAGCACATTAATGTCACTTGAAAATGACATTTTGATGGGCAATGGATTTTCTCCCCCAAGCACCACCACCCTTTCTATAATGGCTGACCAGTAAGTATTCAAGAGGTGCCACCTAACCGCATCAGACTGAAGCTGGGGAAATACACATTTCTGCACACTGACAGCACATGCTCGGCAACAGCCGACAGCAGTGCCTGCGCAAACACCGGTTTGTATGAAGACATCAGTGTCCCTTCCCAGTTCTAATCGCCAATTATTACTCTATTAGCCATGCTTGGCAGTTCATCGGCTCCAGCACCAGCTACGGAGGACTTGGAATGGACCTCTGATCTCCGTGTTTCCGCTTCAGCGAGTGCTTAGTGCAGCGGCTGTCATCTGGAGGCACAGCGGAGGAAGGCATTGTCTCTGCTAAGGTAACTGCACCTGACCTTACAACAATTTACCAAGGAAATACCTGTCTAATGGCAGCATGAGTGCAGCTTCTTTTACCACTTGTAACAGCTCTGCAAATTAGAGACAACAGGATAAATCTATGACCAGCTCACTAGACACTTCATTAAATCACTGTTCCCTTGCCTTGTAGAGCACTAATAGAATCACAGCCCTCGTTAGCTACTGAATAAAAGATCAATCACATACTTTGAGAGATCTTGCTACCAGCTTCCAGAAGAAATGGGGGGAGGGAAGGAAGAGAGCAGAGAGGGAGGGATATTTAGGATCATCAGTAAGATCTGAATGGCCTCTCTGAAAGTTGGTTAAATTACCTTTTCCACAACTGACTCAGAATGTAATACTCAGAGGAACTTGTTAAGTCTGCTTTCAAAAGCTGCTCTCTAATATATGACTACTAGGCCCTGGTCAAAAGTTCATAATGTGCATATGTAAAAAGGTACTAAATTGCCTGAGGGCTAAAACCAGAGGAATTTAATTGCAGCAAAATGTTGAAAATGGTCTATTGAGGGTCCTTCTTTTGGGATACTGCTGGCATCGGCTGATTGAGGTTTGGAACATGAAAAGCCATACAACAGCCTCCCCTTAAATACACTTGACTCTAGGAGCAGTTGCTTTCTCACAAATGCTGAAAGGAATTAAAAGGGGGGGAAGGCCCCTCAGACTCTCTTAAAATAAAAAATTAAAAACATATAATTCATAATCTAAGGGCATATGGACAAACAGTATGCTTTCCTTAGGAATGAATATCGTCCCCAAGTTTTTATATCCAAGTGTATCATTTAATACAAGTAAATATTTTTAATCAAAAAGCAAGGTGTACTAGCAAGGGTTCATATATACCAATTCAAACAAAAGATGGAGACAATGTTTAGTAGGATCTTTGCACTGCAGAAAGAGCTAATAATCAAACAAAACATCACCTCCAGCCTGCTGTCTGTGCAGCCCTGGGGTGGCAGAAGCACTTTCACCTGGCACCTGAAGCAACCTTGTCCTTCCATCTCAATAACATGAGAGAATAAAAGGCCAAATTAAATCAGTGGACTGAGGAAGGGTTAAGTGTTCTTTCCTGACAGTTGTCCCCTGTAAATGGCACCTCCACTGCTGGATTCATGTTATCTCTTGAAAATGCATCTGCCAAGTGGTTTTGCCCTTAGATGTCTGGAGTTTATTTACTGGCCAGGGATGGGATATCTGGCTTGCCAGAATTCTGCAGATTCTACTTCAAAGCATGGTTTGGTTGCTTCCATTTTCATTTGCAGTCTGTCATTTTCAGGTTTCTTGAATTGGAAAGTGTGCATTTTCAAAACTCTGCACCTCCGCCATTGGCTGAATAGTTATACTTTAAAAATACTTATGCTTTGAAAAATTACATTCCAAAGCATGAATGCATTCATGTTATATTTGCTGTAAATGCACATTTTTGTAACACACAAGTCACACTTTTAAGAATCTACAATTATTTATTTTTTAAACTGTGCCCTTTTGGTGTTCAAGCTTGCAAATAGGACCTTCACATGATCTGTGCCCAGGAACAAAAATGTCATAACATCCCTATTATGGAGTGATACTTCCTTGAGAATTGACCCTGCCTCCAGCCAGCCTTCCATAACCTCTACTTACTTCTGGTATCAACATCCAGAAACGGTTTTGTGGGAAGGAGGAGAGGGTTTAACAATGACCTTCTGGCTAAGGAAAATCAAGTGATGTGGTTGCCCTTCCAACTGGCAATTCTTCCTG
Source organism: Varanus komodoensis (assembly GCF_004798865.1). Taxonomy (NCBI): domain Eukaryota; kingdom Metazoa; phylum Chordata; class Lepidosauria; order Squamata; family Varanidae; genus Varanus; species Varanus komodoensis. Next base: position 4,849,071 of record NW_025335701.1, on the reverse strand, counting down.
GCAAAACCTCACTCAAATTATGATATAAGCACAGAGTTGAAATGGCTAATTTTGAGGGAAAGACCTAAACCTATAGACAAAGAGTGGGGCTTAGCTGTTGTCTTTTTTTTAAATTCCTCCTTGGCTGGTTCATAATTTAATAATGCAATTCATTTCACAGACACAGGGCATTAAAAGCTGTGCCCCATGTGGTATATTATTTCCTTGCCTTGCTTTCAGGCCTAAGCTGTATCAGCTTCTGACTTCCAAAAGTGACAGTTAACATTATGATCTCATGGCTTTGTTCTACAGCAAACAAACAAACTAAAAATATCCAGTTCACTCAGAAGTGTCAGCCGCAAAATCCATTCAATGGATAACAGGGATAAAGTTGATAATTCATTTACTTGACCTCAGGAGAACAGTCCTGATGGAAGTCTAAGAAAGTAGAGCTACAGTGGTAACAGCATTTACTGCAATAAATAGAACTCTCTGAAAATGACAAACCAATAGCATCTGACAACAAAGTAAAAATATAACACACACTTTCATCTGTTTACTTTTGACATTCAGTGCTGAAACTTGGCCAGTTATTCAACCTGGCAGAGAAATATATGTCTCAGAAATATATTTCTTGGAAGTATACAGAGGAAATCATCTTCCGATTTCTTGAAAGAATACAAGAAATACAGAATGATTTCAAATTTAAGTGCCAGAACAGCAAAAAGGCTAAAATATGCAAGCACAAACATCTTTCTATCAAGATCTATTAATGAGGAGCTGTATGTCTATCTTGTTTCCTTCTTGGAAATCCTACCATTATAATTCTTTGCTCAAACACTTTCCTTAGTCAGCCAGGAAGGATAGTTCAGAGAAACCTTGTCTCATACAATCCAAGAGTTATTTCATATGTTACACAGTAACAAATCCTGGACACCATGGGAAAAGCAGCAAATCCTGACTTTCCAACAATTGAGCCCATAGATACATGCATTCAGAAACGGCTGTCAGGGCGAAAAGACACGTAAGAATTCTGTACCGTTTTCTCCAGATATTAAAAATGAACATGAAGGAATGTTAGGCAAAAGTAATGTTCTTCTGCCATTTTCCTGTTCAAAATCTACTTCTCTCCTGTTTGAAATCTACTTCGAAATCTACAAGCAAGGTGGAGGAGGCTGGATGGCAGTTCTTGGATGCATTTCCTCTAAAATGCTGGAAAGCAACTGAGTGTGTGAGATACTGGAGTGAACAATTGGCAGGAAGGGAAATGGTTAAGTAATCTCTATGCACACAAACATATGCGGATGCATGCACGCACACAGGCACGCGCACACATATGCATGCACACAGAGCTTATGTTAATTCAATCCTGACTACAACCTCCCAGACAAACTGACTGGGCTGGACGTGGAGCTGGCCACTGCATGTTGGCCCAAGCAAAACTACATTGGAGCAAAATGAAGCTGCAAAAAATGAAAAGATGTTGTTGTAACAGAACTGTTGCTAAGCTAACAAAACCTTGGGAATTGCCTCTGCTAGTTGCATGTGATTGAGAAGCCCTCAGATTTTATTTTCCAAATAGGAAAATTTTGGAAAATCCAGACCATTTCTGACTTAGCATCCTAGGTCATTGTGCCTTCAGATCCACCAGGCTAGAGGTTCGAAAGTGCACAGACTGAAAATGTATTGCATGCTTTCTGCAATAGCTAAATTTCTTCCCCCTTGAAAATGTTTTGTTGAAACAACACCCACAGCACCCATCCTTGAAAGTGATAACCAGCAATGTGATTCATTGCTTCACAGCCTGACCCAGCTGGACTATAAAGATCTAAGCTGGGAAGCACACACAAGGTCACTGGGTAGTGCAAAGACTCAAGTAATTGACACCAAGCACATGTCTGCCGGGTCTTTAGAGTCACCTGGGTATCTAAAGGACTTTGGTGGTGGCAGCATCAATTCTCAGATTAACCACGAAATGAGGATCTACATTGCCCGAGTGTGTTGCGAAACAATCCATGACAGTAGTTTCATTATCATAGGGATGTACTTTGGAAAAAACTTTGTTAGAAAAACCCTGGGGCCTTCTTTTGGACCTTAATTTCAATTAGCACGCAACAAAATCTGTTTAAGGGGAAGGAGGGATGAAGTCAGAAGTCCAAGACAGACCCTGCAAAGTGGGGCTATTCTTCAAAAACCAATTTGCTTTAGTGTGATAGCTGTTAAGAGTACTCTGTCCCAGGAACTAGCACCACATTCCATTCAATAAAAGCTAAAAGCACTCATTCAGAGCCCCAGTTACACTCTTGAAGTGGGTTTCCATGTGCTCATGCAAATTTATTTGCCTGGGCAAGACTAATCTCTGTGTATACATTGCCAAAGCATACATGTGCGCAGCATGGTCAGATAGTATAACACATGTGTGAACGACGGCGGAGTAGGGATGCAAAGGCACACAACCTGTCGCCCAATCATGTACACAACCTTTGGTGCAATAGGACCTAGCTTTAGTCCTGTAGCAAGCCCGTATTTCTTCCTTTGCAGATATAAGCTGCTTTGAGTTCTTAGTAAGAAAAAAGGCAAGATATAAATCTAATGAATGAATGAATGAATAAATTAATGATTTGGCATAAGAAAAACCTAAGTGTTGGATAGGTGGCATTTTCAAGTTGTGGGGGAAAGTTCCACCTCCCCAACACTTTATTTTTTAAACTGTGAATGAAATTATAAAATTATATATTGTTATTACATCACATTTATACCCTTGCCTTTCTTACTCTTCCAAGGAAACCAGGCAGCTTAGAAAGTTCTCCTCTCCATTTTTTCTCACAACAACCTAGATCTGTAGGCAAGGTTGAGAGTCTGTGCCTGGCCAAGTCACCCAGCGAGCGGCACGGCCGAGCAGGGACTGGAGTGTGGATCCCCCGAGTTGCAGTACACCACACTCCACCACACAGTGCACACTACATCACAGTGGCTCTCAATGCATCCACTGTATGTCACACAACAGGCTACCCACTGAATAGGCACACCTTATGATACCTATTCACAAAGAGAGAAATACAGTAGTAGATAATACACGGCAAGCCCCAAATGAGAATGAAGGCTGCACCTGCAGCATTTTGCAGTTAACCAAACTGTGTGTGTGTGTGTCCAAGACAAATCTATTCTAGTTTTTTTTTAACATGGACAATTATTTGTATACATCAAAAGTTACTTATTTAAAATATGATTTATCATCTAGGTTGTTCTATTTCTTTTCTATGGAATGTTTTTCCAATTAATAAAATTCCTCAAGTATGCTATATGGATTTCTCACATGCACAGCATTTGCTCTATCAATATTGGTATTAAGTAACTGCAAAAATATGTTGTCACTAACATAATGGATGAAATTTGACTATGTTCTTTATATTTGTCACCCGGTTGCCTGGCAGAGATTGATAGGACTAATCTAAAAACTCCATGAAACAGAAAAATAAAAAAGATCCACTAGTGTCTTCCTCCAACTCTGCCAAAAGGAAAGAAGATATCAGAATTGTAAAGCTGCAACCTTTAAGTATAAGGCTTTTTATCTGCATGTTGCAATAATTCAAATAAATAATAGACTAGGTAAATTCATATATACATACTGAGCACTGAATGATCCATGTACTAATATTTACTCACTTTTCTCCCTGAATTGAATCAGAATATTGAATAGGATCAATCATTACAACACACATTCTTACTCTTTGCAAAGAAAACCACACAACACTCGTTACAGAAAACTCATGCTTTACTTTCATGACAACAAAATGTGTCTGATTATTTTTCTTTTCTCCCATTTGTTTTTCACTGTGTAAATTTTATGTTTCAAGCTCAAATATGTTAACTATCATATTCATCTTTTAAACTGAAATGTATCACAACTGAAGGTTCTTTAAGCCCAACAATGAAAATGATTAATGAATGTCACCAGTGAACAGAATCATCGCCGTTTAATGGGACAGAGTTTTGCCGTGCATGCCCAGAGCCTCATGGGAGACATCAGGGTGACTCTGAGATGCATGCAATCCAAGCAATCACTTGGGGCCACACAGTGTATCCTGGCAAGCAAAGGCAGCTGGGAGCTTTCTGGAGTATGCACTGCAGTGAAGACTTTACATGTGGAGGACACATTGGTAGAGTTAGGCCAGGGCTGGAGGGTGCTGTTCCTAAAGCTTAACTGAGAAGGAGTCATGTGCTATGAAAACGCCATGTACTCTGCCTTTCCACCAACAATGTTCAGCAGAAATAAAATAATCATCAATAGTTAAGCATTTTTAAAAACTACATGCAAATGACATGGCACAGAATGAAAATGTTACACTTAGTTTAAAATGCCAAGGCTAATGAAAAACACGGCTTAATAAAATTGCCTTCATCTGGCATCGGGAACTAAAAAGGATGAGGCAAAGTGAACTTCCTGCCACCGGAGGTTCAACAATGGAGTGCAGATATAAAAAGGGCCCCTCATCCAACCCAGCTAGACTAGTAGCCAGAATGCTGCAAGAGGAGGTGTCGGTTCTGTAGCTACCCTCTCCCCATGACACCGATGTCTCCTTCATCCCAGGGCCCATGAGTTTGAACTAGCTCTCTAATCTGGCAGGCTAGAATCTGTAACCTGAAATATAACAGACAGAACATAAATGACTCCTGACCAGACAAGAGCAGAAAGTGAAGCTCCTGATATGTACACCAGAATTAGATTAATCCAAAGGTTTTACACACCTGCCAATCACAAGGCCCAACTTTGCACTCCTCTGTTTATTTGTTGACCCAAATGCAATTCCACAGCCAAAAAGTCCCAGGTCATAAAGTTACAGAATCCATGAGTCAGAGTCCATGAAATGTCTGGGCTACACCCAGCTATGCATACGAGCATTCCCTGCATATTTCAGTAATAATGAAAAAGGAACAACAGTTCAGATATCTGATACAGGGTTGGGAGACTTCAGACATCATTCGGCCAAGTCTTCTAAACAAGGCGAGATGCATACATGTCTTAAGACATTTATTGCAAGAAAATGAAAGAAAAAGGAAGAGAACGCTCATTATAAAATATGAACAATGCTATGTTTTTATTGTACCTAGCAAAATGGAGACATTATGATGAATGAAATGCCATAGAATAGACAGTTATCGCATTTCTCTATCTGGTAATATTGAAACTTGGAAAAGTAGATCAAAGGGGAAAGCAGCAGCACTATCAGAAGAATTTCTTCTTCTTTGGAACAGGGAAAATGAGTTGTTATGGCTTTGCTCTAAGGGTAGGTACTTTCAGGATCAGGTTTCCTGGACCTTCTTACTGTTTACTTACTGTCAACTTCCCCCCACCCCACACCCATAAAGTCAGAAGAGACTTCTCCCAATACTTCAAATAAATAAAACATCCAGCTGCACAAACACTATACATCCTGCTAGATTACTTTGGCTTCTTATGGAATATTTGACTTTCCCCAGAATGTAAATGATTAAAGAGAACCCATCATATGAAACTGATTGGGGAACAGCTTAAAGTGGCATGGCATTTTTACAAAGATGGCACGACCAGAAATAAAGACCAGAAGAAAACAGAGTAACCCGGCCATCCCGAAAGGTCAGGAAGTAATATCAACATCACTACACAAAGCACCCTTTAAGCTACTTTCTATATACAATCCTTCTCTTGCCTTCCAGACATAGAGATACTGCCTGGGCTCCTGTGTGTGAGAAATCATTTCAGGCCTCTAAGGCCTGAAACTTTCAGTTTCTCCTACTGAAAGCTCTCTTCGGAAGGTAGGAAATTATACTGCGCCAACAGGCCCTGCACAATTTGTCACCTGTCCAGCTAAATGCAACCTATCTTCATGAAGTGTATTTATTTATCTGATTTGCACACTTCCTGTCTGCAGGGAAGGCAGCACACAATGTCCTACAATCTTAAATAAACATGAACCTAAAGAGTTTCAGCATGTACTCAAAATGTGTAAGCAATACCTAAGAGGACAAAATAAATTAATAGGTAATATTAAATATCACATATCATTCCTCTTTTCGTGGTATGAAAGGGAAAGCAAAGGAGACACCCCTCTAAAGACATCACTAGAAACTGCAAAAGCTACTAATGAGCTTGGATTCCTTCATAGGAAGGTGCTCCCTCCCCTGCACCCCCAGCTTCTAGTCCCAGCAGTGTCCTGGGCTTTGTGTTGCAATCACCATATTGCCCTTAATGTCATTTTAGAAGTACATAACTAGCACACACACCAATCAGGAGTGGCACCAACAAAATGGCACCGATAGCAAGGCTGCAAAGACCAAGGAGCACCAGAATAAATCTCTCAACAAGGTTAGAGTCAGTGCAGCGTAGGGCCACAAGGTTGATGGCCGGTTTGCAGGGGATGGGGTATGAGGCGAGACTGAGGGAACTGGGTCTCTTCAGCCTGGAGAAGAGGAGACTCAGAGGGGATCTGTTGGCAACATGCAAGTATGTGAGGGGATGGCACATGGAGATGGGTAGAGACCTGTTCTTCCCTGCAGAGGAAGGCAGGACACGCTCCAACGGAGCAAAGCTCAGGAAGCCCAGGTTCCAGTTAGATGCCAGGAAGCACTTCCTGACAGTTAGGACCCCGAGGGTGTTGAATGGGCTTCCACGAGAGGTCGTTGAGGCCACATCAGTGAGGGTGTTCAAAGATAGGCTGGACATGCACATGGTGGGCATGTCGTGAGCGGAGCCGGCTGGTGCCAGAGGTCAGACTAGATGGCCCGGGAGACCCCTTCTGACTCGCTCTGTTTCTATGTTTCTATGTTTTTAACCTGTCAAGAAGAGATCCAAGCTTCCGGATTTTGTATTCTTCATCCAAGAAGTTTATTTGATTAGGTATGTCATTTTATTCTAAAGAATTTTATGAAAATAGTTTAATGTTTTACGGTATACAGAAAGGCAAAGGTTTTATCACTCTGAAGTTTAGTGAAGGTCTTCCATACACAAACACTATCTACAAGTTAAGCCGACTCAAAATATCTAAGCTGGTTGACATGCATAACTTTAATTTGTTCGCTAAGAGATGGCCCCAGTCTCTGCTAGAATGTGCCACTGAAACCACTTTCAGTGCTACATTTTGTGCATGAAGGGATTTCAGGATTGCTTCCTCCCTCTGAATTAATCCTAAACTGACTTTTTAAGAATGAAATAGTGCTTTGGTCAGCCAGCAGACCTTGTAGTAAGAAAGTGTCACCAAAGATGGCTTGATTAGTTGGACTATATAGCTGTGTTCAGTGACAAGGTATTTGCAGTGAAACCCAACCTAAATCTGATGGCTTGGATTTCAGTTTATATGCAATTAACAATCAGAATTCAGAGTTAGAAACATAGAGCGAGTCAGAAGGGGCCTCCCAGGCCATCTAGTCTGACCTCCGGCACCAGCCGGCTCCGCTCACGACATGCCTACCATGTGCACGTCCAGCCTATCCTTGAACACCTGCACCGATGGGGCCTCAACGACCTCTCGTGGAAGCCCATTCCACACCCTCGGGGTTTTAACTATCAGGAAGTGCTTCCTGGCATCCAAATGGAACCTTGGCTCCCTGAGCTTTGCTCCATTGGAGTGCGTCCTGCCTTCCTCTGCAGGGGAGAACAGGTCTCTACCCATCTCCACGTGGCATCCCCTCACATACCTGTATGTCGCCAACATATCCCCTCGGAGTCTCCTCTTCTCCAGGCTGAAAAGACCCAGTTCCCTCAGTCTCGCTTCATACGGCATCCCCTGCAAACCGGCCACCAACCTTGTGGCCCTACGCTGCACTGACTCTAACCTGGCTATATCCTTTCTGTAATGAGGGGCCCAAAACTGAGCACAATACTCCAGTTGCGGGCACACCAGAGTCGTGTAGAGTGGTAGTAATACCTCTCCTGATCTAGAAGCCACACTTCTGGCTATGCAACCAAGGGTGGCGTTTGCCCTCTTGACCACCACATCACACTGCTGGCTCATGTTTAGCCTGCAGTCAACCAGCACCCCGAGGTCCCTTTCACAAGTGCTGCTCTCCAGCCACTTGTCACCTAACCTGTACTTATGACACCCATTCCTATGCCCCAAGTGCAAGACCTTGCACTTATCCACATTGAACGCCATCCTGTTGTCTCCTGCCCACTTCCATAGTCTGTCCAGATCCTTTTGGATCTGGAGTACCTGCTCCTCAGTTGTGGCCACTGCTCCAGTTTTAGTGTCGTCTGCAAATTTGATCAGCGGACTGTTCACCCTTTCTTCCATGTCATTAATGAAAAGATTAAACAGGATCGGCCCCAGGACAGAGCTTGTCACTGGCCGCCATCCCGATGATTCCCCACTAATGGTTACCTTCTGCTTTCGGTCAGTCAACCATGCCCTAATCTACTGGACAGTGCTTTGGTGTATCCCAAAACTCCTCAGTTGCTCCACCAGGATATCATGGGGCACTTTGTCAAAGGCCTTGCTGAAATCCAGGTATACCACATCCACTGCATCCCCTCCATCTAGCCATCTCAAACCCTTGTCATAGAATTCCACAAGGTTTGTCTGGCAGGACCTGTTTTTGCAGAAGCCGTGTTGTGTGGCTGTCAGCCTCTCTTCCCTATCTAGCATCACTAGATCTCTCTCTATTATGAGTCTTTCCATTGTTTTTCCTACAATGGACGTAAGGCTAACAGGTCTATATTCCCCATGTCCTTTCTAAAACCCTTTTTGAAAATTGGGACCACTGATGCCACCCTCCAGTCCTCTGGAACTTCACCCGTTCTCCACAAGGCCTAAAAAATGGAGGCCAGCGGGTGTGAGAGAACCCCTGCCAACCAAGTACTCTCGGGTGTAACCCGTCAGGGCCCAGCACCACTGTAAGGTCCAGTGCCCTGAGAAGCCCCTCGACTTCAAGGGGGGTGACTCTAATCCGTGCCCCTAAGTCCCCAGCCTCATCTAATCTCCTATGCGATCTCCCCCATCCTGCTTTGGGGAGAACACAGAGGCAAAATAGTCATTTAGCATCTGTGCCTGTTCCCTCATATCAGTCACTGGATCTCCTTCCTCCTTATTTGGTGGTCCCACCACTTGTCTCCCCTTCCTCTTCCTATTAAGAAACATTCTTCTAAGAAATGATACCAGAGCTCAAGAATATTCTTCTAAGCCACTTGCTCACAGGTTTATCTGTTCTCTCACTTTGCATTGTTTGTTTCTTGTATTTTAAAGTTTAATGAATGGAGTGGAAGGGAAACAATCTATCATTCAGATCTAAAAGGGGGGCGGGATTCCACAGGGCAACACAAGTGAAGAAATATGCTCTTAATGGAAGGAACTGCACATTGAGTACATGGGTTCGGTACATTACTCTCCTGCACTTCATGCTCAGTACTGTCAATTGCCCATCACTTCTGAGGCAGAAACAAAGTCAAATTGGTTAGTAATGAAACATTTACACATTTGAAAGAAGGGCATCAGTGTGCTTGTGTGTGTGTGAAATGATTACCTTTCAAATCCTTGTTATTTCACCTGTAAAGCAACTTTACTGAATCAGGATACTTGCTTAAGGATAATATTTATTTATTTGAAGCTTTAAAATAACTAAAAATATATAAATGAAAGTACAATATAGTTCTGACTTGCTAAGTTTTAGTTCAAGAATAATTCAATTCACTAATACTAATTAATGGGTTAGAGCGTTATCATTTGCAAAACCCAGACAAATACGAGCCAAGGACCACATACCACTTGCAATCCAAAAATGCACGGAATATTGTATGTCATATATTAATCTTTGAGCCACATGACCACCAGTCTCTAAAGCAGGCAAAGGCAAATGAAAACATCAGAAGTAAAGCACTTGGACCCCACTGAATTATAAGGAATTACTCTTCTGCCTTAAATATTCCTAAAGGTCTCTACATATAGTCAGTGTTGCCTCTAGCACTTAATCGTATTAGGAAAAATAACGCTAGAATATTCAGGAATTTTTCAAAGACACAGGTGACTGAAATTTACTTTGCAGGACTTACATAATCCTTTACCAATATAAACTCCTCTGAACTTTCTTTCCACCTATAAATCAGAACAGATTCATGTCTGATAAATAACTGGGACTATTTACTGAAGGTGCGAACCCATGAAGCAATGTAAACCTACTATATACCAGGGAACCACCCAAACCCAGTCTTGCATCATTCAGATACCTGTTTACATGCAATTTTGTCACTAGCACAATCCAAAACTACAAATTCATTTGAAAAGAAAAAAGAAAAAAAAGGACAAGCACCTCTGCTACTTTCAGGTATCTTAAAAGTCAATTCGAAAAAAATCCTGGAGCCTCAGTCTAGCGTTACTTCTGTTTATTTATAACAGTGCGGGCAGATGACTCCAACCAATCACAGCGAATCCAGCAAACTGCATAGTTTGCATAGCTCAGTCAGTTTACTCACATGGTTCCTCTCAGCTGGATTTCAGTACAGTCAGGAATTTGCTCAAGGACTCAGTTGTGTCCCTACACCTATCTAGGGTTATGAGTATGATCTTTTGGATATTTTTGGTTATAGATTATAATTATTCAACAGTACCAGCACTATATTCATATCCATTTGAAGAAAGAGCAGCACATCTGTTAAAACTAAAGCACACTGCTTGGCTCTGCTCTGCACAGAAACAGGAAACATAACCCCATCGTGTCACATTTCCAGCCATTTTTAATGCAAAAGCATTCGAAAACTCAGTTCACTGAAACATCTGCTAAGCTCTTGTAGCCTTAGCATGCGATACTTTTTCTGCTCTCCTACTTGCCAACACAAACACTTGGGTTTAAGGAGAGCTGTGGCAACCATGACAATGTCTCCTAATTTTAAATGTGGCAAAAGTCAGTAAGATGCTATGAGGACAATATCTCAGGATTGTTGTTCATGCTTACTTTTAGAAAAACATCAGCATTTCTCTTCTTTCCTCCAAATCCATTCCATTCCTACAATGCCATCAAAGAATATTGCATTCTATAGATCTGATTTCTTTCTGATCCTCTGCAGGAACTGAGGATTTTCCCTTAGTTTCAATCAATTTTTCCTCAGTCTCCTCAATTTTTCACCTTGCACGGTATATGTGTACACCTTGTACTAAATTACATGAACACACGCACATTAATCAAACAGCAATCAAAGCAGTTCAGTAATGCTCACTCTTTTAAACTTTCTTGCTCATAGGAATCCTTGGCAACATTAGGAGAGAACCAAAGTTAAAATGCAACACCTGGATTTTCTGAACAGTCACGGCTGTTCAAATACAAAGATATATAAAACATTATTCACTTACCATGGACTTGGTGAAAGGCCGAGCCAAAGTAAACAGCACGGTATACACCCACCAGTTGCGATGAATGGATGTGTACATCATATTTCCAGGGTGCACTGCATTCGATATCACTCCATAGGGAGAGAGTCGGCGGTTGAGCTCATTGGATAGAAGAATATTGCAAAGCTTAGAACGGTTGTAGGCCAGCATAGCCCAGTATTCCTTCTTAGATGGGGAAAGCATGTTGAAGTCAAGTTTTCCAGAGCGGTCTTTAATTTCAGTGAACCTTAAAGAATAAAACAAATTGATTTGGGGATCAGCAAAATTCTTCTCTTGGTTAAAACACTATTTACTCCACTGATAGCCTCACCAGCATAACTGTGCTACGAGTATATATACAAACTAAATTAGGCTGATAGCCATTACAAACAGAAACTTGGCAACTTGGATAAAATGAAACGTAAAATGTCTATAGCAACCACACTATCATATGAAGTTATATGTTGACCCATTCACTTCCTAATCCCTTTTTCCTCACAGCTCTCTACCACTGGAATGCTCTTCCACCTAACAGGCATCCTCTTCTTCCACAGTTAAAGTCAAGTGCCTCCCTTGGACACAGCTGTCCAACCTGGCTTTTTCTGATTAATTTTCTTTACTACTAGCTTCCTTCTGTTCCTTCCTGAATATGTCTAGCCTCCTTGAACTTTAAACTGCAAAAAACAAAGGTTTTGTACATTGCCTAGAGTTTGTATGTTCTTTAAACAAATGGCTGCCCATATGAGAATCATGTAGGAATCTAACACAAGATTTGAGTCATTTTGTACCCCTGAACCTCAGTAAGACTCAGAGTAGGAATAGCTTGAATAGGCACAAGCTTTCTTCAGCCTTGGTACACTGTTCTGGGTCATCTTCTCCAGACCCTGCAGCAAGGCCTGAATTTTGTTGTAGTTAGTCGCGAAGTCGTGTCCGACCCATCGTGACCCCATGGACAACATTCCTCCAGGCCTTCCTGTCTTCCACCATCTCCCGGAATCCACTTAAGCTGACACCAACTGCTTCAGTGACTCCATCTAGCCACCTCATCCTCTGCTGTCCCCTTCTTCTTTTGCCATCTATTGTTCCCTGTATCATGGTCTTCTCCAGGCAGTCCTTCCTTCTCATTAGGTGGCCAAACTATTTGAGTTTCATCTTCAGTATCTGGCCTTCTAAAGAGCAATAAGGGTTGATCTCCTCTAGGACTGACTGGTTTCATCACCTTGCAGTCCAAGGGACTCGCAGGAGTCTCCTCCAGCACCACAATTCAA
>NW_025335701.1:4694437-4836391 GCF_004798865.1 Varanus komodoensis | reverse complement strand
TTTTTAGTATGCTGTCTAGATTTGCCATAGCTTTCCTCCCCAGGAGCAAGCGTCCTTTAATTTCTTGGCTGCAGTCCCTGTCTGTGGTGATCTTGGAGCCCAGGAAAATAACATCTGTCACTACCTCCATTTCTTCCCCATCTATCTGCCAGGAAGTGAGAGGACCGGATGCCATGATCTTAGTTTTCTTAATGTTGAGTTTCAAGCCATCTTTTGCTTTCTCCTCTTTTACCTGCATCAGGAGGCTCTTTAGTTCCTCTTCACTTTCTGCAATTAGAGTGGTATCATCTGCATATCTGAGGTTGATATTTCTCCCAGCAATCTTAATTCCAACTGGTGATTCATCTAGCCCTGCCTTTCTCATGATGTGCTCTGCATATAAGTTAAGTAGGCAGGGCGACAGTATACAGTCTTGCCGAACTCCTTTCTCAGTTTTGAACCAATCAGTGGTTCCGTGTCCTGTTCTCACTGTTGCTTCTTGACCCATATATAGGTTTCTCAAGAGACAAATAAGATGGTCTGGTACTCCCATCTCTTTAAGAACTTGCCACAATTTGTTGTGATCCACACAATCAAAGGCTTTAGCATAGTCAATGAAGCAGATGTTTTTCTGGAACTCCCTAGCTTTCTCCATGATCCAGCATATGTTGGCAATGTGATCTCTAGTTCCTCTCCCTCTTCGAAATCCTGCCTGTACTTCTGGTAGTTCTCGGTCCACATACTGCTGGAGCCTAGCTTGTAGGATTTTGAGCATAACTCTACTAGCATGTGAAATGAGTGCAATGGTGCGTTAGTTTGAACATTCTTTGGCATTGCCCTTCTTTGGGATCGGAATTTAAACTGACCTTTTCTGTCGGGATCCGGCTCGACAATCGGTGCAAGAGAGTTCAGAGAAAGAAATAAGACACTGCAGACAAAGAATAAGTTTTAAAGCATGCTTGGTTGGTTGTTTGAGAGAACAAAGAAGATCTTCGCAGAAAATTCTACTGCGTCAACACAAGCAGCCCTTTTTATTATTTCACAGATTGATACATTTATACTTGCGTAATCCAATAGCCATCGAGTAAAGCAGTGAACACCCTAGTTGATTGTGCGCAAGCGCAGGATTCACAAAGGCTTATTGATTGCTTATGCGCAGGCGCGGGTAACAGGAAGCGTACTTATTGCTATATATGGTCACAAGCCTTATATGGTTACACAGGTGAAGTACAATGCTATTAGCTGAGTAAGTTGCAATACTATTGGCTGGTAAATTACAATACTATTGGCTGAGCGTAGCGTGCCTAGCTACAGCATGAATGCTGCGAGGCAGGGATGAATTCCCACATTTTTCCAATCCTGTGGCCACTGTTTTCCAAATTTGCTGGCATATTGAGTGTAGCACTTTTACTGCATCGTCTTTTAGGATTTTGAATAGCTCAGCTGGAATACTGTCGCCTCCACTAGCTTTGTTGTTGCTCAGACGTCCTAAGGCCCATTTGACTTCACATTCCAGGATGTCTGGCTCAAGGTCAGTGACCACCCCATCATGGTTATCATGGATGTTAAGCTCTTTCTTGTATAGTTCTTCTGTGTAATCTTGCCACCTCTTCTTAATCTCTTCAGCCTCTGTTAGGTCCCTGCCATTTTGGTCCTTTATCATGCCCATCTTTGCATGAAATGTTCTCTTCATATCTCCAATTTTCTTGAAGAGATCTCTGGCCCTCCCTATTCTTTTGTTTTCTTCTATTTCTTTGCACTGTTCATTTAAGAAGGAATTCTTATCTCTTCTAGCTATTCTCTGGAATTCTGCATTCAATTGGGTGTATCTTTCTCTTTCTCCCTTGCCTTTCGCTTCCCTTCTTTCCTCAGCTATTTGTAAAGCTTCCTCAGACAGCCATTTTGCTTTCTTGCATTTCTTTTTCTTTGGGATGGTTTTAGTTGCTACCTCTTGTACAATGTTGCGAACCTCCGTTCATAGTTCTTCAGGCACTCTGTCTATCAGATCTAATTCCTTAAATTTATTTGTCACCTCTACTGTATATTCATCAGGGATATGATTTAGGTCATACCTGAGTGGCTTAGTGCTTTTCCCTACTTTCTTCAATGTAAGCCTAAATTTTGCAACAAGAAGCTCAAGAGCTGAGCCACAGTCAGCTCCTGGTCTAGTTTTTACTGACTGTATAGAGCTTCTCCATCTTTGGCTGCAGAGCACATAGTCAATCTGATTTCTGTGTTGACCATCTGGTGATGTCCATGTGTAGAGACCTCTCTTGGGTTGTTGGAAAAGAGTGTTGGCTATGACCAGCATGTTCTCTTGACAAAATTCTACCAGCCTTTGCCCTGCTTCATTTTGTACTCCAAGGCCAAACTTGCCTGTTATTCCGGTTATCTTTTGGCTTCCTACTTTAGCATTCCAATCCCCCATGATGATAAGGACATCATTTTTTGGAGTTAATTCTAGAAGGTGTTGTAGGCCTTCATAGAACCGGTCAACTTCAGCCTCTTCAGCACCAGTGGTTGGGGCATAGACTTGGACTATTGTGATGTTGAATGGTTTTCCTTGGATTCGAACTGAGATCATTCTGTCTTTTGGAGATTGTATCCCAGTACTACTTTTCCTACTCTTTTATTGACTATGAAGGCTACTCCATTTCTTCTGAGGGATTCTTGCCCGCAGTAGTATACCTGATGGTCTTCTGAATTAAATTCATCCATTCCTGTCCATTTTAGTTCACTGATTCCTAAGATTTCGATGTTCAGTCTTGTCATCTCTTGTTTGACCACATCCAGCTTGCCTTGATTCATGGATCTCACATTCCAGGTTCCTATGGAGTATAGATATTTGCAGCATCGGACTCTCCTTTCACCACCAGATACATCTGCAACTAAGTGTCCTTTTGGCTTTGACCCAGTCGCTTCATTCTTTCTGGCGCTACTAGTACTAGCCCTCCACTCTTCCCCAGTGGCGCATTGGACACCTTCTGACCTGAGGGGCTCATCTTCCGGCGTCATATCTTTTTGCCTTTTGGTAACGTCCATGGGGTTTTCATGGCAAAGATACTGGAGTGGGTTGTCATTTCCTTCTCCAGTGGATCACGTTTTGTCAGAGCTCTCTGCTATGACCTGTCCATCTTGGGTGCCCCTGCATGGCAGAGCTCATAGCTTCATTGAGCTACGCAAGCCCCTTTGCCACAACAAGGCAGTGATCCATGAAGGAAAAGGCCTGAATACAGATGGCCATATAAACATGGGACACATGTTGGAAGCAGAGCAAGTAGCTGAAATGAATCAAAATGATCCAACAGGGTGTGGGGGGGAAGAAATAAGATTTGCTACAGAACAGACTTCCCCAACCTGGTGTTCTGCTAGCATCCCTGGTCATTGGCCATACTGGCTAGGGCTGAAGCTGAACTCCAAAGCATTTTGGCTGCCAGAAATGCTTTCTCCCCCTGCCCCATGCCATGTGAGGAGGATCCGATGTAGACATACCTACTTGCTGGTAAAGAATGGACTCCATGAAGGCGAAGTACTGAGCAGTTTGCAGAGAAAGGGGCTTCCCTTGCCATTCTTGATGTGTAGCATAAGGATGGCAACTCTTAACTTCCTGAGTTTAGAATTAAGCATCTACATGTCACAAGGCATCTTAAAAGTCCTGACAAAGAGTGTTTGCAAGGTTCTGGACAGAAGATGTTCCTGCCTGCCCCCCCCCCCCTCCGGTGATATACCTTATTTTCTCTGTTTAACAGCAGCTGGAACCATCTGCCTCCACCATAAATTCACAATCTCTGAAATTGTTTTCAATGGGTCTGCTAGTAGTTACTTACTTTTTAATGTTACCTGCTGTGCCAGTAAAGCCAACTCAATCTGCACTGTGTGTTGTGCCCATACATGGTACAGGGATTGGGAGAATAGTGCTACGTAACAAGTTAGGTAGATAACTTGTTGGCGTGATTCATCTGAGCTGGCAAAACCCAGAGCAGGAATGGCCACAATGGCCATGTGAGTTGGACCATCACTGCCGACTAACTACAGTCTGGAGAATTCTGGAGCCTAAAAGCAAGATGGCTTTAAACCTTTCTTTTCAATGCTGTGCTACCACCATAGGAGCTGCCGTTTCCTATACTATCTGAAACAACTGTTTTCAGTATAATTAATTTTTAAAACAGCCAATAATTGCATTAAGAAGAAATTCTACATAATTTCAGATCAAAGATTTCAGCTTCTGAAGCTAAGCAGAAGTATAGCCTCTACCATTTATCTTCTCTCAGTTATTGCTTTCTAGTGCACATGGTATCGCATACTCTGGAGTTTAAGTGCCCAAGTAACTACAGATGAGACTTGCTGCTTCTTAGAATCTTTTTAGATTAAAAATTGATGGTCAGAAAGGGGCTGTAACATTGGTAATATGCCATCGATATCCTTAAAGGTATAAAAGATAAATGTGAACAAAGCCAAAATGATCTCTGGCGCAGTCTAATGTTTTTAAGTATACCCATGGCATGACTGAGCACAAATCAAAGTAACTAGTTGATGTTTTTTAATTGGGTCTGACAGAATCATTAAACACCAGCTGTTTCTTTCTTTTTAAAAAAAACAACAAGGTAGCAAACAACTGAAGACTTCTACGTCAGGTGAAGGGTTTTTTTTTAAAGACAGCCATCTGCCTGCCCTTCCATTAAACACAGTAGTAATAGAAAATAAATTGCAAAATTGTTTGATGGAAGAAAAGATGCACTAAAAACAAACAACAAATTCACTGATGACTGTTCCCTAGAACGGTTTCCCGTAGATGGTTAACACAAAGCACAAAATGCTGTGTTATGGGGTCTTCTTCCTTCCGTTATAGACAGCCAGGATTTGGAGAACACAAGAAAGGGGTGCAGCAGGGGCCTTTATGAGATCATGATGCAGCACACTAAATCTGCACGGCACCAGCCCAGGGACAGCTTCCCCTAGGAGCAGTGGCAGGTTGTCATCCTCTGAGGCAGAGGGACAGCACAAAATACTTGCAGTGAGAAGAGGCACTGGCTAACAAGCTCACTCTGCTCATTTCTTACAGTCCAGTATTGTAAAACTAGCAGCCATTTTCAATGACTATTTTATATGTTTAAATATGATTTAATGGATGACAACCCCCCTAGAAATGGAAAAGTAATTAGTTGCGAGGTCTGGACACACACCATTTACTTTTGGGGGAATTAGTTTCCATACCCTTTGGCTGATCTTGCCTGACTAAGCAATGAATGCTCCATTTTTTGCTGTATTTTTTCAACCTTTTTTCCCAACCAAGCTTTAAAGATTTGCAAAGACATGAAGTTGAGCTTTGTATGACATGAATGAAGTGGGCGGAGATGAAACCCCTGAAAAGCAAAGATGCGATTTGAAAAACCATTGGAGATCAGTGTTACAGAGAGAAACAAGCAGCTGACAATTCAACATAATCTCCCATTAAATAACAGCTCATTTATACATATCCCATTGTGCCCTTCACATCTGGCAAGTGATTGGAGTTGGCAGATTTATTTCAAGTGCTAAACTCACCTGCCCTGCTGTAGCTTCCCTCTGCTATGATGGGAATCTACTACTTTGCTTTCATAAACCTGGTGCGCTTTGCAAAGATAAGGCCATCCAAGATTATTATTTTTGGTGGTTACTACCTAATTATTAGATGTTTCTTGTCTTAACAATTGGGAAGTTTATCACAGGCATTTTGTATCGCCTCCTTTCATTTCTACCACCATAAATTTAAAATGGTTAAAGTAAATCTATCTGCAGAGTGTCATTGAGACCATAAGTCCTTTGTTGGGGAGTGATAAAATTGGTCAGCCCGGTCTGATTCTGCCAGGTCTCAAGAGCTACCTATTAGGCAAACACAGTGCTTTTTTTGTAAGAAAAAAGGTGCCGGAACTCATGAAATTATTTATCTTTCGCATGTAGTCAATCACTGTACACACACCCACACACATCAGTTGTGTAATGAAACATAATGGTCGCTGCCTGCAGTAAGCACTCAGCGCGCGACCACACGTCCAATCACAAGCCAAGCAGCGCCATCGCAACCAGTGCGGACAAAGCACGCATGCATCGGACTCGACACACAAGCAGCCCGCATGCACCGTTTTAATGATTTTGCCACCGACCTGCTACGCTCGACAGGGAGATTCAAATCCACATGGACCAAACATCAAATTTTCAAAAGTTACTTTTAAAACTTCGAAAATCCGTTGAAAAAAGATGCCAGAACTCCGTTCCGGTGCGTTCTATGACAAAAAAGCACTGGGCAAATATGATTTTAAAAAGCAAGCTTAGGCCTCTGACACATTGGTGGGTGGTGATGGGGTGCAGAAACAGTTCACTCCCCAGACCCCTACACTGCTTAGCCTTTCCACAACAGAAGAGAGCTTTGTGGAGTCTGCTAGGTTTTCTTTCAGCTGGCAGAGGGAGGGGCATGGAATAAGCTGGGATCGCTGAAGGACAGCGGTCGCCACTTTGCTGCAGCTACACCTTTTCAACCAGCAGCTCTGATTTGGGCATGGGGAGGCTATAGTTGTATCTTACTGCTGCTTTATATTAAATATTCTACTATTGTATTAAGTATTTCTGTTTTGATTGCAGCATAATTTTTGTAATTAGTATTGTGTTATTTCTGCTATGGGCTTTGGGGCAGCATATAAAAGTTGCAATAATAATAATATCAATATGCACTTGAACAGCAAAAGCACTGAAGTTCTTGTGCTAGTTTCAATTCATTCAGTCCTGTTTTCCTACAAATATGGCTGAAGGTCCTCTTTTTTCAAATGCACTCCACTAGCAACTAAAAAGAAATGCTGGATGATATTAATTGACAGTATTACCAAAGAGGCTAGCTTTCCAATGTAAATTCATCAGGTACACCACTTCACTTCTCAAAACAATACCACTAATGTTTGCATTCAATTTCTTAATTTCTCATTAAAACAACACAAAAACAAAATCGGATTTAATCTAAAAGTCTTTAACTACATTGTTTCTCCAGTTAGAATAGCTGTCTTGGAATGGCATTGAAGTTGTTGAATGACAAATCAATAAAGGTCATGCCATTCCAATTTAATCAATTATTATTCCATCTCCTGGCAAATGTAATGGCACAAACCACAATAAAAACCTGCCTCCATACTCAGATTGACCCAAAAGGTGGGCTTTACAGTATTATAAGAGATGTATGTCTATGTGGCATCAATTCTTAATGTTGTATAATTCATTAATTTAGCATTCACTTACATATCCTATTCTTTCACCAAGGGGCTCAAGCTGGTGGACATGGGCCAGGATTCAAACAGCCTGAGACCAAGCAGAAAGGATTCCTTCCCATGCTGTACCACAGGCTGCTTTTTAACTCCAGTGCACATACAAAACGTGTCACAGGATATTATGGAGACCAGCTTGGTTCTTCTAGGATGCCTTTGATCTGAACAGCTGTTTGAGAGACACCCAGATCTGAAAATCAATGGCTGGACCAAGGCTACCGAGTGTACTTTATGGCTTAGTAGGGACTTGCCCTGAGATCTCCAGGGATCACATTAAGCACGCTATCTTCCCATCTATTGATTTAAATTTCAAGAATACCCTCCCTTCTTCCTTACTGTCACAAATTCATCCTCATCCTCCTGTGAAAAGACCACTTCAACTCTAGTGGTTGCTTTGCATTTCTCTTCCAGAGCTTTAGAAAAGAAGAATTAAACACTAAAACTGAAAATGCTTCGGATGTTCTAGCATGGATACCTGTGGATGGATGCAGCTTCCCTGAAATCACTGAAAAAATGCTTAAGAACTTTAAAAATAGTTCACCCATTCTGAATCCAAACTAACCTGTGTGATTCAGAAGAAACCATCACGATTCTTGCAGGCGCTGAGCGACGAAGAACACCTTCGAGGAGTTTAATGAGATAGAAGTGCCCCAGATGGTTCACTTGAAAGGTGGACTCCAGACCATCCTCAGTCAGTTGCCAAGGAGCACCCAAAATAGCAGCATTGCAGATCAGCACATGGAGAGACCTTTAAAAAAAAAGTAATCCTCAACACTGAGCTACAAGCAGTGTGAACATGATATAATTATGTAGAGTCCTGACCAGGTAGTTGAGTGGAAGGCATGTGTTGTGAAACGCATCTGGTGGCTTGCTAGAAACCACTCCTACAGCAGTTCTGTCACAACACACGCTTTCAGATGGCCCACACTTTCATTCCCAGGATGTATTTAATTTATTTTAACGATGCTCAGTGTGGAATAATTAATTTATCTTATTTAATTGACATTCTGCAATAATGTCGTAAGCCGTCCAGAGACGACAGTAATGGATGGCATACAATTTTTTTAAATAAATAAAATAAAATACATGAAGAGGCCAAGATACATAAAATGACAACAGCTAAAGCAAGGGTGTAGAACCTAAGACATGAGGTGCAAACGGCCTTCCCTTGGTCTCCAGAAGGTCACCCTGCTTTGCCCTGGCCTCGCTCCCTTTCCTCTCGCCACCATTCAGTGGGCGCAGACTCTCGCCATTCTCACCCACAACAGACGCATGCGTGCGAAGGCACTTCCGTTCATACTGGCAAAGTAGCAGCAATGCAGCATTTCCACCTTCTGCGCCACAGCTTTGCCCTTCAGAAGACATAAGTCCGTTTACATTATTTCTCAGTTAGTGTTCTCGTCTGCTCATCACGATCCATCACTTGTTCCGTGGATTTACAGCTTTGTCTTTGGTCTTTTTACAAAATAAAACTCCTTCCATTAGGAAGAATCTTAAACTGTAGGTAGTATTAGTTTTAAAGGTATTGCATTTTTAAAAACCCATGTGTTCTATGCTCATTTCAAAATGTAAAATTATAAAGATTTATGATTAGCCTAAAAAGGCTCCTTAGATCGGGCTCACGGCCTTTCCTCTAAGGAGGTGAGGAGGATGGTGAACAGAATTGCGACCCACCTGTGGAACGGCCTCCCAAGAGTGGTTTGCCTGGTGTCTTCCTTACCATCTTTTTGGCACCAGGGGAAAGCAGTTTTATTCTCCAGACAATTGTATTGTTTGCGGTTTGAAAAAGTCTGTTTTCACATTTCATTGTTTTTAATTAATACTCTCAGCTGTTACATATCATTGTTACTTTCTAATATTGGTATAGGCACATTGCTTTAACTGTTTTATTGTTTAGTATTGTTGTGATGTGAACTGCTTAGAGCAGGAGTCCTCGAACTTTTTCAACGGGGGCCAGCTGAAAGGTGCCGGGGCTGGGCGTGGGTGGGGGCAGGGCGGGGTGGGGCGGGGCCCGTGTGCAGGCTGAGGGGAGGGCGGGGCACGTGGCAGTGGCCATGGCGAGGGGAGGGGAGGGTGGGGCGGGTGGGCGGGGCAAGGGGGGACGAGGCAAGGGGGGGGGGTGCAGGTGGGAGGGGCAAGGGGAGGGGAGGGGAGGGAGGGGCATGCAGGTGGGCGGGGCAAGGGGAGCGGAGGCGGGGTGCATGGGCAGGCGGGGTAAGGCAATGCGAGGGGAGGTGAGGGACGGGCACACGGGTGGGAGGGGCAAGGGGAGGGGAGGGGAGGGTGAGGCGCACGGCTGCGCGTGGCGAGGGGAAGGGGGCATGCGGGGCAGTGGCGCACTTGCTTGAGGACCATTTTTTCCAAGCAAGTCCAGAACAAGCTCTGCGCGAGCTCGGGGCGAGGCCGGGGGCGGGTGTGGGCACAGCCGCGCAGGAGTCCAAACCCTGGCATGGTGGACCCATGGGCCGTAGTTTGAGGACCCACGGCTTAGAGCATCTGGTAGGACTGTTACAGTGGTCTATATCCCAAGCAAGCAAGCAAGCAAACGAAGGCACAATGGATATATCCTTGCTCTAAAAATGCTACTTTACTACAGGAATGGGCAGCCTTCAGACTTGCAGAATATACCCGCCTGCACTAGTTTAGCAACTTTCTTAAGAAATGTTAGGGACGCTCTTTGAGTTGCAGCCATAGCACAAAGGGACTTCTAGTTGCAGGTGGGCGAAATGATGAGAGAAACATTCGAAACTACTTCCAAACCCAAAATTCGCTGAAGAACAAAGCAAAGTCTCAAGTCTGCATGTCAAAATGGTGTTGCCGGCTAATTTTCAGTTAAGTGTTCACATGCTGGGAAAAACTTGGGCAGGAAATCATCCAGGTGAAGGCATTTGTGTGGCTGTAGTCCCAAGGCAAGGGAAAGCACTTGAGTCGAATTTACTCTACAGTAAACAGTACAGAACTTGCTATTGAGCAAGTATGTATAAGATGCAGAGGAACAAACCACTCGTGGCCACCAATCAAAATTGTGTCTTGAACAACCATCATATGTTTTAGAATGGCGGAGCTTGTTTCCACCAGGCAGTGCTGCATAATGCTAATTATCTCACTGTGCAGTAACAGTATTCTTAAAATGCACAACCATCCACACTGCCCATATAACACCAAGACTGTACTTTATAGCTGGAGGGGTGTGTGTGGATACGGAGCATTTCATGACCTAGATTTCATCAGGTTATTAAAACCTAAAGCTATGTCATACCCCTGGGTTATGACCCTTAGAAAAATATCCTGTATCCTATAAAAGCAGCCAGCAAAGATAACATCATGAAAGGCCCAAAGGTAAATAGAAATATTAATGTGACTTTCAAAATCTGCTTGAAAGCGGGCTCCCTTCATGTTTACTTCTCCTACTGACATTGAGAAACAGTTCTTTTTTCAACCACATGCCTCCCACATTTGTCTTTTCCAATGTAGTTGTGAACAGTGTGATTAAAAACAGACCATGTGCACCCTCCTTTGTTCATGACACAATCTAGCTAATGCTGAGCACTTTTAAACCTCACTGAATTTGATTGGGGAATTAAGCATGTGCTTAAAACAATTTTAATTTAAATAAATGGTTTTAATAGTGCTCAAAATTGACTGGATCATGCTAGTTCTTATTTATTAAATTTATAGATCACTGGTCAATCACAACAGCAAATATTTCCAAGGGACTTAATTAGTGCAAGATTATTTTTAATTATGTTTTTAATTAGAAAAATAAGATTTTCCATTCCACAACTAGCTAGAAAATAGCCATAAATCTGTTTGCAGTAAATTTAGATGGATTTACTTTCATGTAGTCTTCCATTGCACATACTTATTTCCCTAGATTATACAACAGAGCCTTTTTCCTCCTTGCTAAATTAAATCTAGGAGAGAAATTTTATAGTATTCTGGTGTTCCAGTTCTCTTAAACATTTTAATCTGATATCAGTTATACCATTTTGGTAAAACCATAACAGCTATACGAACAAATCTGTTGACATGAAAAAAGTCTAAGAAAATAATGTCAGCCCCATATGACCTCCAAGATCAATAAAGAAAACCTCCATGCACATTATCTCGATCAAACTGGTCAGTCCTAGAGGAGATCAACTCTGGCTGCTCTTTAGAAGGCCAGATCCTGAAGATGAAACTCAAATACTTTGGCCACCTAATGAGAAGGAAGGACTCCCTGGGGAAGAGCCTAATGCTCGGAACAATAAATGGCAAGAGAAGAAGGGGACTGCAGAGGATGAGGTGGCTGGATGGAGTCACTGAAGCAGTTGGTGCGAGCTTGAGTGGACTCTGGGGGATGGTGGGGGACAGGAAGGCCTGGAGGAATGTTGTCCATGGAGTCACAATGGGTCTGACACAACTTTGTGACTAGCAACATCTGTATCATCTGGATTCAAGGGCGGCTGTTGAATTACGAAGTTACATATTACTGGAAACTGAACAAAGGATTTCTAGAATCGTGACCTAATTCTTAGCATCACCATAAATAATACAACCCATGTCATATAAGAATTACCATTCTCCTGCAGTCCCATTCACAATGCACCTTTGTGTCCAAGCCTCTGCACCCCACAGTTTCCCAGTGTCATTTGAGCCATTACGAAAATTTTCCGGAGTAGCCACAGAAGTGAAAGTTGCAGGAAACAGAGGTCCTCCCAGCAAATGATGGACACCATTCCCCTCCCCACCCACTCACCCAGAATTTCCACAGAAATCTCTGAGATGTCATGTCATTGTGCTGGGTTTACTGGAGAAAAGGGATTTATCTCCCAAGTAACAGTACCTCCGTGAAAGAGACAGTTATATGAAAGAAGAAAGAGAAGATGGAGAGATGTTGAAGAACTTTACCCAACCAACTCGCCCATGTTCAACATAATCTAGGCATTCTCAAAGAAGTTTTTATATCAGTCTTGGTTCCAATTAGAACTATAAAGAGACTCAAAGAATTCCCAGGTTTGCATGTTCAAAGGGAGACCAGCCATTGTTTTTTTTTTCCCAATATACTTGGCGCAACCCAAGGTCTTCCCGCTTCTGTGTATTATTCCATTTTAGGACTATCACAGCCTGCTGTCTTCATGTTTTAAATCATGCCCTGTAACGTTTGACTCTTCACCTGAATACAACATCACCTGCATGCTGACTCTACCATGTTTTGGATTTTATGCTTCAGTCCAGCCTGATTAAGAATGTTGATGAGCTTGAAAGGTTGCTCACTTCTTTGAGACTTCTCTTTTTCATTTCTTTTCTGCTGTAGTATTATCTTTTTTATATTTTTCTTTCCCAGTGGAGCAAGACAAATCCTTGTTTTCCACGTCCCATGATTTTGGTGGAAGGATGGCAAGGTTTTTTGAGAATGGGGTAAGATGTTACCTAGTTCTTGCTGTTTATTAATTTCCTTTTCCTGAAATAAAAAGCAGTTTTAGTTTTCAACATATTTTGGGGATCTGTCTTATCCTTTTGGGACCTGCCCACACTGCACAAAATAAATCCAGTTGGAGTGTGTGTGTGTTTGTGTGTGTGTAGTTTATGGATTCCAGCAAAGGGAGAGCATGACTTAATGTATGCATCTAATAAAAAGTTCACTATTAAAGCTGCGGGAAGCTGCCTAAGGGATAATACTTTTAAGAACATATGAAGAGCCCTGCTGGATGAGACCAACCGTCCACCTAGTTAAGCATTCTTTCCCACAGTGGTGAGCCAGATGTTTCCAGACACCCAGCAGCAGGACATGATTGAAGACAACATAAGCCCAGCAATGGGTGTTGAGTAGCATCCTGGAAAATTCATTTAGCTCTAATGGCAAATAGCCTTTCATAGTCCTATCCCATGGTTTAAATGCCAGTCTATAAAATGCCAGTCATGTTTCCTAAAGGGAAATTCCCTCTGTACACTCCTGATGGGGTTAAAACATCTTTGCATTTTCAGTGCCGAAACCCTGCGATTGAGTTCTAGAGCACTGCTCCCCAGGCCTCTTGAGCACACACACACCTGTGCCAGTGCCAGCTCCAGGTTTTTCAGGGTCCTTGAGCAAAGCGGTCTCAAGGCGCCCCCAACCTGAGCGAGTCCAACTCCCTCTTTCTCATCACTGCTGCCATTTGCTTGCTTGAGGAAAAGCAAGCGTCCGATGCCGCCCACTGTTTTTCCATACTAGCACCACTGTCTGGGCCACAGTGAGCAGCAGCTGACGAGGCGAGTCGCTGGGCTGGTGAGAGAGAACTTCAGGAATCTCCTGTCAGCTGGCGCCTGCTGGGGTGCTGGATTTCAGCCGGCACCCGACCAAGCCTTCTGTTGTTACCAGGTCTGCTTTTTCTAATCACTTCTGTAAAGGGAATGGTGATTTGCATGCACTTCCTAGCTAGTTGCTCTCCAAAATCGTGGATACCACTGAAGGCAGCTAAAGACGAAACACAAGTTTACAAAGTTCAGGTTTGAGGCAAGGTTTATTTCAAGTTACATTAACAAACTGATTGTCTATATTTGCCCAAAGATTCGCATCCATTTTTAAAAATTTTTACTTTGCTATATAGTGCTTTTAATCAATATATTTTTGTTTAAAATTCCAGGCCATTATATTGATTGCTATTGCCCTTTGTAATATTCTTCATGGTTTTATTATTTTAAATTAAATTTTTAATTAAAATACTGTACATACATACCCTTTTAAAATTCTCTCATTAACCATTAACACTATAAAACTGCAAAATGCTTACAACTTTATTTGCAGCAAAAGATATTTCAACTACAGATATTAAATCATAAATATTTTACATGCGTAGCTACCCAACATGCAGTGCCTGGCCAGTTAGGCCGTGTGCGTATCCGGACAGAATCTGAATGTCTTTTTAATACAGGAACTGGCCTTTTTATTCTGTTGAGGGTTGGATTCCCTTGTTGGGCAATGTGTTGGGGATAATATGTCGGCAACTCAAGCCTACGCTGGTTAAGTTGCAGCCTTCTGTCCCCTTCCTTTGCATTCAGTCGACTTCTGAGAAGGACAAGGCATTCTTTCCAGAGGTGTGAACTAGAGAGGGCTTTTGGGATTAGCTCAAGGCCCACATGAACTTGGGCTGCAAGTTGCCCACACTTGCTTTAGAATATTACTCCTCCTTTCGTGGAAGACGGTGTCCACAGTCAGAGTGTCTTTTGCCCGCTTTGGCTGGTGGCCCAGCTACACCCCTATCTGGACAGAGATAGCCTGGTTTCTGTTTTCTATGCCCTGGTAATTTCTGGATTAGATTACTATGAAGCACTCTATGTGGGGCTGCCCTTGAAGACTATTCAGAAGCTGCAGCTTATACAAAATATGGCAACCAGAGTAAAAACTGAGACCAGAGCATCTGAACGTACAACATATTTTGGCCTGCTTGCATTTGCTGCCCACACATTCTGAGCACAGTTCAAGGCGATGGTTTTAACCTTAAAAGGCCCATACATCTTGGAACCACAACACCTGACGGCGTGCCTTTCCTCACCTCCTCCTACCCAGACCCAGTGATCTACATCTGGGCCCTTCCTCTAACTACCAACTCCAAAGGGGCCTACGAGAGGCAACAAGGAGGGGGCCTTTCAGCAGTTCCACAATGATCCCTCTACTGAGATCCGCTGGCACAAACAGATTCCAAAGCATTTAATGGCATAAGATGGATTGTGCTGTTTGTTTTAATTAGGTCTAGTTTTACTGGAATATTTAAACTACTTTACTTTTTTATATTGGAATGTTAAACTGTTTTAAATCTGAATACTGAATTTTAATCCTGTGCTTTACTGTATCGGTATTTTTTAAAAAATTATTTCTCTTTTTATTGTACTTGAGCACGTGTTCCCAGAGAGCTTCAGCTAGTCGATAGCTCATACATTAAACAACATTTTTCTAATGTGCCGTATTCCAACTGGATGTGTTGGGCAGCCTCAGACTTTCCTTTCACTTCTGTACATGTCGGTCACTAGACTTCCTGTGGGTTTCAATCGAATTGTGTTATCGGTAACAACACTATGTGTATTTTCCTTTGCTCTTTCCCAGTAGCTGGTTGAGTGCCTTCTGCCCTGGAATTCTCCTCTTCTGGCACTAATTCTTGCTCCATTTTGAAGCTTTCACCATAGGGTTTAACAAAAAAAGCCCACAAGTTGTTCATCATCACCTTCTTGGGCACGGTACCAATCCAAGTTAGCTTGAGCATCACTACCAATAGCTGCCTAAGCTTCTCTGCTGGTGCTACCCAGTAGCTGCTCTTCAGAAGCTTCTCCACCCATCACTGTCAGAGAGATGCATCTTCTCTGCGGTTATACCTTGTGACTCAGGTATGGCCATTTTGCTTGGGTGACGCTGCCAGGAGACCAGACTCTAGCCTCCTGGCAGCATTGGCCTGGGCTTTTCTAACACTTCCTAATCCCTAACTTTATACACCTGTAACATATTGTTCCATTCAGCTTAATTTTAAAATTTCATGAATGCTTATTAAAGCAGTATCTCTGAGTTGTTTCAAGAATGTTGGTCGGATGGCATAGTACAGACAAGGGGAAGCTGAGCTTTTTCACAGGTCCACAGGTTCTTTTCAAGATTTCTGTTTCCGTTGCTTAGATTTCCCAACTCAGGTATCTAATGTTTTGAACCAGTTATGCTTGGTATCTTCGCCTCCACTCACACAAAAGATGGTGCGTGTGTGACAAGAAACGTGCTTCCTCCACCTTAGGAAGCTTTGCTCATTCACCCTGCAAACTGCTTGGAGCTAAGAGGACGATGTCGTCGCGCCCTGAGGCTGGAATGCTGAAGAATCACAGAATTCTTATGGGTCATATGCAACCCTTTCTTTTATAGGTGCCGCACAATAAACGGCATCCTCCCATTCCGCTGCAATGAGTCAGGTCATCTGCAGAAGGCATCGTGGATTTTTGGAGGAAAGTCTATGGAAAGGCCAAACACGGCTGCATAAAGGCTCATGTACTGCAACCCCACCAAAACTGAAGCCAAAAGACACCATCCAGAATTAATGTGTTCTGTAATCACTACCTGTCAGTATATTTAAGAGAAATGATTGGCATTCCCCAAATATACTTTGCTGGCAATGAACAATCAGGTTGCAACAGCTGTGAATAAAGCTTTATGAGACCAAACATATTTATGCAGCAAGGAGTAAGTAACTGCTTTACAGGGCTAAAATCCATAATTAGATTTTATTTTCAGGAACTCAAGTTCCGCAATGTGTACACTATAAGGCAGGGGCCAAAACCAGCCTTCTGGGCCATGCATCTTTCCCCAGCCCCACCACCTTTTCCCACTGCTAATGATCTCCTGAGGCTTAGTTACCAGTATTTTTGGCCCTGCCCCCTGCGCTCCCCCCTCGCACACGCAGAGAGAAGTTTGGCCCCTTAAGGCCTCCTCCAGAAATGAATTTGGCCCTCAGGCTGAAACACTCAGCTCAGCTCTGAGAGAGTTAATTAATTTAAGTCTGTATACAGAACTTTATTGGAATATTTGTGTGTTTAAGATAAAATGTACAAAATCTACTGATAATTCTATATTAAACACATTAACTCCCTAGATTGTACTTTATACATCTCAAAAAGAAAAAAATAAGAATCACTGAGATGATCCTTTGTTGGCAAACAGTTTCTTATATTGTCCACTAGAGTCTATGAGCTCAGGTTTAAAAACCAGAGGATAATATCCAATATAAACACAAGCATCTTTGAAAATCTATCTGCTATTTGAGCTCTTTGCTTCAGGGAAACTGAGGGAGAGGAAACTTTTTTTTTAAAGGCCCAATTTTAACTACTGTGTATTCCCTCCCCCAACCAGAGCAGATAATTTTTGCTTGTTTTTTATACATGCTGAGGGGCATTCTCACTTGGCTGGATCCTCCTCTCTCCTCTCCTCTCCTCTCCTCTCCTCTCCTCTCCTCTCCTCTCCTCTCCTCTCCTCTCCTCAAGACGACTTCATTAAGTTCCAGTTCAGCCAAGGGAGCACTTTGTCATTCTTCAAGTTACACTATTCAAGTTCTTGTAAGTCAGCTGGTTGACTAATGAAGCATACCGAGTACTAAGGAAACCATCTGACTGAAATCATTATAACCCCTTCAAAGCAAATTCAGTCTTCACCTTTTGCAACTGACTGGAATCCAGCCCCCCCCCCCCCATTTCACCCAGCTACAGATCCAAACCAGCAGGCAATAGCCTCATTTATTTCAGGTAAGCATTTCCAAAGCCACCCAGTCTACCAAACATGCAAGCCCCTGTGGGTGGCTTGGGGGCAGAAAGGGCTCCTCAGATGCTCAGAGCTTGCCTTGTCTCTGCTCCCACCTGATTCATCCTGTACTTCCGCTCTGTCAATTCTTGACTTCTTCCTGGTCTATCCTGATGGCAGTGTAAGTCTTCTGGAGAGGGACTGCACTATTTCCAGTTTATGTACATAAATAGCAAAATTTACCAATGATGCTTTGACCAGTCTGATTTCACAGTCTGTCATAAGCACACTATAAAAGTATCTTCAGTTTCATATCAATTTAATTTTCATGGCTTCTCCCAAAGAATACTGGATTTTTGTTTGCTGATGTGCTGAATACTAGAGACATTAAAAAGAAACTGGACAGCCCTCTGAGTGGGATGCTGTAAACTGGTGTCCTGCAACAGCAGGGGGTTGGATCTGATGGCCTTCTTGGCCCTTTCCAACTCTACTATTCTATGATCCTATGAAAATTTCCTATTTCTACCACAATTATCCAGAATACAAGCTTGGGGAATCCCAGGTCCACAAGGAAGGCCCATGTCTCTGGAGGTCTCCAGTTGCCCATGTCCCTTTTTCTTGGCCATCCCTTTTCCCTGACCACCAATCATGTGGTGATTTTTCAGCTTTTATACAAGTCCCCCATTCTAAAAGCCCAAAGAAAGAGGAAGAAGGAGGAAGTTACACTGATATTCCATCTGTTTCCCCTCCAAGGAACCCAAAGCAAATCACACGATCCCTTGCCTCTCCATTTTATTCTCATAAAAATCATGTGAAGTCAGGCTGAGCAACTGGCTTTAAGTTACCCAGGAAGCGTAATAGCCCAGTGACCACAAGAATCTGGGACGCCCACGGCCCACTCCAAGACACCGCCCTGGCTCTCAGGGCCTCTGCCAAATCATTGTTACTGGCAGTAGGAGCTTTAAGCTGAACTAGGATGGTGTTGTGGGGCGGGGATGTAACCCACAAGACCTTCTGCAAAATTGAACCTTTCTCTCAGATAAAAAGAGGTTTTCCATTCCCCATTCCCAGGAAGAAGGAATTATAATCAAGCAAGTTCAATGGAGATACGACTTGC
The DNA here is from genome assembly GCF_004798865.1 of Varanus komodoensis. Classification (NCBI taxonomy): domain Eukaryota; kingdom Metazoa; phylum Chordata; class Lepidosauria; order Squamata; family Varanidae; genus Varanus; species Varanus komodoensis. The sequence goes on along the minus strand of NW_025335701.1, from coordinate 4,817,784 downwards.
AGAAACCAGCGTGGAGGCGTAGGTGGATTGAATTGCTAACAGAATCTGTTAAATCATTGCAGGCAATCATTCACACAGTGCTCTGGCGCATCACTATGTCCTATCAATAATAATAATAATAATAATAATAATAATAATAATAATAATAATAATATCTGTTGCTGTTGTTGTTGTTGTTGTTGTTGTAATAATAATCACTTTCCACATTGGACTACTCTAGATTTGGTTGAAACCTACAGGAAGTTCCTATTACCTACCATGCATTGGTTTATTTTCTACGTTGTACAAGGGCAACAGTGTTTGTCAGGGTCAAGAGGAATCAAGAGATGTCAACAGCATCCTTGAGATCACCACCCACGCTGAAGTCCGCTCGCTGGAAAAATATCAAGATGCCCTGATCCAGAACCACCAGAATCACCTCCAGGGCTTTAGTAGGAAAGGCAGCCATGTGTCCAGGCAGAATCAGATTACCCTGCCTACCTGGCAGTATGCCGAATATCCCTGCACCCGGTTCATGCAAGCCCTCTCAGGTGTGATAGCCCGTGTGGCAGAGTGGGGAAGAGCACGGGACTGGGACTCGGACGACCTGGGCTCCAGTCCCCACTCCGCCATGGAGCCCACTGGGTGCCTTTGGGTCAGCCACAGACACACCGCTCTCAGGGTGCGGGTGGATAATATCAGAAGGCTTTTGGTCATCATCTGGCCCACCAGTTTGGTCTGACGAGTGTGGGGTAAAATGGTCTCTGGACCAAAAGTGAGTCTCTCCTCTGGCATAGACAATACCAGGTTGGATAAATCAAATCAATGGTCTGGTGTGGTATAAGGCAGTGTCTTCTTTTCCTATGAAACAATTTTGGCCAATCACCAGTAGACTTAGGAACACCATAAAATAGTTGTTTTCTATACGAAACACATAAAAATATTAGCACAGGAGAGATATAAAACCAGACAGCTTATCTGTAAACACTGACCACTAACATGGAACTGCTCAAAAGTAGCCCTAAGAGAAAAACATGATACAGTCCGTTTGACTTAAATGGCACAACTGTTAAGTGGCATGGGAAATGCAGCCCAGCGGTTTATTCACGGCCAGGCAAGGTAATCAACATGGAGGCCACCAGTGTTCAGCTGAAGCAGGAAAGTACCTAGGGCCTAGTTGCTCAAATGAGCACATGCAGCTGCAATTTAAAACAGTTTGCACAGAACAAGCGATTGATCAATAGCGTTTAATATGCTATTTTCTCACATATGTAATTTGGCAAAGTGAATCAAAAACTTTAATGTCACCCTTTTCGAGAATGCGGGGGCTTTAAATTTATATTTAATGACAGTTTCTACAATTCTCCACGTGACAAAAATGTGAAAATTCCATGAGTCAGGCTGGAATACAGTAAGACGCTTGGAATGCACAGGTCCTACCAGCTGAATTCAATTTGAAAAGTTTAGTGATGGTTTGGCCCTATACGGGTTCTGCCCCTTTTAAAGGATCCAGAATGTTTGGCCTCAATTTATTTATTATATTTATATCCCACCCACCTTTTTTCTTACACAGAACTCAAGGTGGCTTACATAATTATCCTCCTACTCCTCTCAATCTTATCTCCGCAACAACCCTGTGAGGTAGGCTGGGCTGAGAGTCTGTGACTGACCCAAAGGCACCCAGCTGGCTCCATGGCTGAGTGGGGACTAGAACCCAGATTGTCTGAGCCCCAGTCCTGCACTCTTAACCAATACAACACACTGGAGCATTGAGATATGTGAGAAAGCTGCCCATTCAGAAATTGGGCTCTGGGCACTTTTGCATTTCTGATCAGGACTAGAAGATTGCCTGGTCCAAAGGGGGAAACCCCCTCCCACTCCTTCCTGCTAATTACAGCCAGCGTGCTGTAACAGCTAGAATGCTAAATGGGAACTGGGTTCAAGTCCCACTCAGCCATGAAGCTCACTGAGAAACTTGGAGTCAATCGCTGCCAGCCTAACCTGGCTCACTGGATTGTTGGGAGGATACAATGGAGCAGAAGAGGATTGTGTGCACTACTTGGGCTGAAATGCACCAGATAAATAAATACAGGTAAATATCACTTGCCACTGGTGAGGAGGAGGAGGGAGAACCCTGCATCCTGGCTGGGAAAGCTTGCGACTTCAGTGCTGTGAAACATTCTGCATCCAGCCGTCATGCATAACTCTCTCGTGCCCACCAGTTTTCCATGTCAACCTGTCACATTCCCAATGGCTTTTCCCATTTGCAAGGTCCAAGATACATGATTAGTCATGCGGCATGGACAAAATACAGAATAAAAAACAGTGTCCTATTTTCACTGAAAATTATCTATCCCTGAGCTGCTTCTCTTTTGAAATACTGACCTTACTGACCTTTAAGTGATGCTGAAAGCATCGCCTTTATGCAGTTGTGTCTTGTAGAGCTGTATATTACTGTTTCCATCCAGCTAAGAATAACAGAAGCAACAACAATAAATTTGCTATTATTGAATGCCTGCCCTTACTTACAGATTTGTGGACTTGAATGCTGCAGTAAACTCCCGGATACTCTGAAGAGATTCAAGGTCTAAGGTCATTGCTTCTACCTTGGCTTTGTGCTAAAATAATAGAAAATGGAGGCAGGGAGTTAAACAAGAGCAACAAGTTCAATTCAGAATATTATATTACACCAAACAAGTTTAAATTTCCTATTTTAATAAAGAGGAGCGCAGAATACAGTATTTATTCACTGAGTGCTGAATAAATAAAACTGAGTTGTTTTAGCCATGTTTCATATTCCCTTGTATTTCCATGAACACTCAATTGCACAGATGAATTAAGTCCCAAATATAACATCAAAACAATTACATATATTAGAAAAGGCCTAACTGAATTTATTTATTTATGAATTTGCAATATTCAGTGTAAGATGATGCACATGCAACATGTGAGCAAGCTTGATAAATGCATGAGGCAAGACCATTGCTGCTCTCCGCCACATTCCCCTGACCTGGAGGCCGTGATGGCTGGGAGCGACGGGGCCGCGATTCGCCGCATGCAGCACACACCATGTGAGGACTGTGCTACGCGGCTGTGCTCAGGGATGCATGAAAAAAGGCCCCTGCAGAAGTGGCCCTGCACACATGCAGCTAGGCATAGCTAAGAAGGCACCAGGCACAATCGCAAGCCCTGGTGAATCTCTAAATACACGTACACGGACCTGATTAGCATCCCCAGGCAGAAGCTGCACTCAGCCAAACCGAAAATGCAGAACTAAAAGCACCGACCACTAATGGGCCTTCTTCTCTGCCATCTTTCCCCTGTAACAGAGATTATTTTTGCCCACCGCCACCTCTCCCCCTCCCCCTCCCTTTTAAGTTATAATGTTCCGTTTCCTTCTCCAAGGGGAGAATAAAGAGAGTGTTACAAACACAAGGACAATGAGGGGTCAAAAAACATCAAGTAGTTCAACAGACTAAGCCACAAGCTGTCAGTTACTGTGCTCTTGGGAACAGTGATTCAAGCCCACACACTATTGCTCGGGTAACGCCTGTGCTCTTGGTCTCAGGCTGCAGGTTTCTGCTGCTACTGGTTCCAAGAATGAAGGAGAAGCACTGGCACGGTCACAAATGCGAAGGGGCAGCAGTGGGAGCAGTACCTCCCCAACGCCTTCACAAGGAGAAATCCATTGGAATAAGGACGCCAAGTGGTAGAATAAAGGTCTTTAAAAATGGCAAGGGGCATTGTGATATATAAATGACAACTTCAATCTATGAACATGGGTTTCTGTTCAGTCAGTGAACTCAGATCCTCTTTCAAAAAAAGCGCCTTCCCGACTGCCAGAATAACCGACATGTTTTTATTTCCATTGTGTTCACTGTCCTTCTGCGCCCTGTTTGATTTGACAGACCAAAGGTTATTGAGAACCACAAGATGCACTTCTGGAGAGACTCAAGTAGGGACCTTTACAAGGTCACAAGAGGTGATGATGATGATGATGATGATGATGATGATGATGACGACGACGACGACGGCAGTTTTTGGATACTAGACAAATTATGCCACAAAACATGAGCCCCGAGCATATGTAAACTCTGCAGACAGGCACCTGTACAATTACAGCTGTTCTACAAACCTTTAACATATCATTAAATTTTCATAAACCTGGCTTTTTACCTTGAACCATTGTTGATGTGTTTATATTTACAAGCTTCTCCATATGTATGAGTATTAGGAAATTTTCTATCTTTTTGGAAAACAAATTTTAGATCAACATTATGTTTGGATGATGCCACAGGCATTTGCCAGTGAGTACCAAATGTAGCTGAAATTTCCCATTTCAAGCTGAACTTCTCCAAAAAGCTGCAGAACCAGTACTTCCAAGGTTTCACCTTATAAGGCAGAGCCACCGAATGGTTTTTGTGACTCCTAGTTCACTGCAACTGTTCCCAACCTCACTTTCCCCAATATTGATTGGCCTTTCACATGGTCATTCCTGGGAGATCAAGTAATCCTGACAGTAGAAGACGTTAAAGTGTGTGTGTAGTAACAGCAGCAACTTGCTGTTTTTTTCAACTGGTGCAGATTCTCTACATGGACCTTAGTGATGAGTATCAACAACCACCAAGTGATGGAACTCTCTTATTTAGCAGTTCAGCTTCACCTGCACTCTAATCCTACAGGGAATTTTGAATATAATAGATTATACATAAACATATATATCATATACATATAAGGAGGGAGGGAGGGAGGCACCCATAAGCACTGCATAGTTGGCACTGCAAACAAAGAGGACATTGGAATAATAAGAACAATAACATAAAGGTGGAGCTGGCTGCAAACAGCTGGCTGCAAATTCTGATCTAACGTGTCATAATTTTTATTACGTTGATGTCTTTCACCATTGTACTTCATATATTTTCAGTACTAAATTATACTTCATGGAATGAAATTTTAAATGTTTTTCTTTTCTTTTTTGTATCAATTTTCTGAATAGAACAGACAGCAGAGCTCATCACATTACGGACAAAAGCAACCAGGAACATCTTCTGTGCAAGCTGCACTGAAATGAATTTACTTTAATGGGCTTCCCTCTGGAGACATTTCAACAGGTACCCGGTAACATGGGCTTAGCAAAGGCATGGGATTTCCTTTCCATATCAAGCACTCAAGGTAGATAATGACAACATAGTTGTTATAAAAAGGAAGAATATGTATGCATTTTTTGTTTCCTTCTGGGAGAAAAGGTGGTAATATACATCCACCGCCACTTAAATATTCAATTAAATTTAAAAAGAAGCCAATAGCACAGTGGATTGTCAGTGCTTTATGGAAAAGCTGAGACACAATTTCATTTGTTCCTAGTCGATGAACTTAACAGGGTGTTTTCGGACATAATGTTAAACAATGCATAAGCAGCACTGATATGAGGCGCAAGCACTCTTGCCATCCCCATTTCTCTGCTGCTACAGCCACACAAGCAAGGGATCAGAAGTTCCGACTTCTACTTTTAAAGTAACCACAAGTTCATTGCTATGTTTGAACTTTGGGAAACACAAAGTTTGTTCAAAAAAGCCAGACTCAAACTGTGCTACCATCTTCTCAAGGCATCACTTAACTAACCAGAGTTTCTCCCTAGGTTTCTCGTAATGAGGAACTCTGGTGGACTTCCATGCCTCAACCATCTTATGACCATACCAGAGGAGACACAATGGAGTAATGCACAAACCCAGCAACTTTTGGTCTACACTGGGCTACAGCCTCAGAAGAGATTCCTCATGGATTAATGTCAAATTAGGACACTGTAGATAAATGCACTGTATCCGCAACATCCCCTAATTAGTAAAATGGGAAAACAGCTATTGAACAGCTATCAAGATAAGTGAAAAGAAGATGATGGGCTGTAAAGCATTTTAAACGTGGACCATTTTAGCTCTCGCAATGCAAACCTTTACCTATGCTCAAAGCACTTCACTGTTTAGCAGTTATCTCCCATGACCTCAGTACAAGATGCCACGGGCATGATGGCTTTGCTACGCAGACAGTAAGAACAGGCCAGCCCCACCTCCATGCAATCTCAGTGAGCCCCAGAGAACCTTTGCAGCACTGAACTTTGCACTGTATTAAAGCCATTTTGCAAATACACAAGGGGCTGCTTGTGCTGCTTCCGATGCCCTGGGACATGAAAATGTTATTTATATTTTAACTTTTAGAAAGGTAGCCTTATGGCAGCACGAACAACAAAGACACAGTCTCGCAGCACCTTAAAAACAACCAATTTGTTATGGCATAAGCTTTTGGGACTAGGGTCCACTTCACTGAACGCATCTCATTTTAAAGCTATCCATCCCCTTCATTAAGCAATTATTCTTAATCACAACAAAGTGCTTTCATGGTCCACATTAAACTTCTTGTGGGTGTTTGTTTCTTCCTTTAATTTACGATTGATGATTTCCAGAATTAGTTTCATCCCTTCTCTCCCAAAATACCAAACAAAATGCAAAGAGACAAACTGTGCTATATAACATTCTTATTTAATTCTAGCAACATTCCATGCTGCATAGAGTAAATCTGTTAAAACTTCATAGAATATAATTGGCAGTGTTTTGCCCTCACACCTAGAAAAATGCTTATCAAGCCAGAAGTTTGAGCAAAAAGTGAAAGCACTCAGAAAGCTAGCAATTTCACTATATGCAATGTACTCACTTTACAGCTTAAAACTATTTAAAAATGAACACTGCATGGTACAGTGGTTTGGCAGTAAACATGATTGTGCATTTATGTCTCGACACTGCAGAAGGAGGCTTTTTTCAATAGGGGATTTTTCATTCTAATGATTTACATTAAATATAGGTAAAGTGTGGTTACATTTTCCTGAAGGATTGCAAGGAAGTGAAGAGAACTACAATAAGTTGAAGCATAAAAGCTTTCTCTGTCATAATATTTATTATAATGGCATATAAAAGAGCTGAAATAAATAATAGATGACTAAAGGTAAATTCACATGATAAAGAATCCTTCAGCAAATACCATTACTTGTGGTTGCTCCAGTTTTATACACAGTTGAAGACTCTTAATAAATAAGCTGTAGTCCCTGTAACTTATATAAGTGCTAGGGAGAGGGAGCAGAAATGTAAGATGTACTTTAAAAGGCACAGAGTGGACATTAGCTAATTATATTCTACGTGGGTAGACATTACACATTTTTGGGATATTTAAAAGCTTTATTTCTCCCACCCCACACCCCAGCAAAAATAAACATAAAAATGCCTTTGGTATTATAACATAAGCACTTTTCACTTTTTAAGTGGCTATGTCGAAAGGAAATGCTCTGGTTTAATCAAGAAAATTCTAGTCACCTACACTGGGGAAACGGTCCAGTCCGAGAGGACAAGGCGTACGCTCACACAAAGGGAATTGTATTTATAGTCCAGGGCACAGAATGAATGCAAAGGGGTGGGAGAGCCAAAAGCAACCTTGTGCGGATTGCCATGTCTACAATATGTAAATCCATAAGAATCAAAGCTGAATTGACACTCGCCTAAAATACTAGGAAGCCCAGACAAATTAAATCCAGACCACGGTGTGCCATTAAAATAAAGCATGGCAATTTTGATGCATGGGCAATGACAGTTAACAATGTCCAGCAATAGGTGGTAATGATCTCCATGCAAGAAAATGCTTTTATTCGAGCTTCAGGCAGTAAATATTATGGCACCTAATGCATGCACTCGGTGCAGAAGAGTATTTATGTTAGGCAGGCTTTATAAAGTCATGCATGTATTTTGAATGCTATGAGATTACCTTTCAGCCAGCTGAATGGGGCAAATGAATCACATGGTTCAAAGCTTGAAGACCAACTGAAGATATGTTGTCTGTTTTTGGAATCGGTTCCTTTACAGCATTTGAGATAACTTACGGAGGGCCATTAGAGGCTGTAGTAGATAGAATAATTTTACACTCATTTTTCTTCTTTTTCTCTCTGCCTCAGCTATTTTCCTAAAAGACATTTCACATTTTGCATGTAGGATGTTAAAGCAGCATCCGTCGTTAGAACAACAGCTTGGTGGGCATTTTTGCTAGTTACATTTCTAACATCTTTACACAGACTAGATGAGGGGGAGGAGAAGGCTAAAATCAGCCACTATTTCAAACGACATGGTTAATGGATGCTAAAGGGAGAGAGACGGTGCAATTCCTTTTCCTTAAACCTTAACCATGGGGTTAACTGATCTATATTGCATCTTATGGTTCCCGTTTGCAAGGGAAGCTTCAACCATGAACTTCTGGACCAAATCAAACGGGGCCACATCAGGTGTGCTGCAGGGCTCCAGCAGGACTTGCAGGTTTCTTTCATTGCTGGACACCACAATTTTATTTTTATTTTTTTGTTTATGTTTTTGTTGCTGGCTTACATAATTGTCCTTCTCCTCCTCCTAATATTATCCTCACAACAACACCCATGAGAGATCACAAGGATGGTGGCCAGATTGCAGGGAAAGCCATATGACATGAGACTGAGGGAATTGGGTCTTTTCAGCCTGGAGGAGACTCCACAGGGAATCTATTGGTAACTCATAGCTATGTGAGGGGCTGTAGACCTGTTCTTCGCTGCAGAGGAGGGCAGGACATGTTCCAGTGGAGCCAAGCTCAGGGAACCAAAATTCAATGTGGATGTCAGGAAGTACTTCTTGACAGTTAGGACCCTAGGATATAGAATGGGCTTCCACGGAAAGTGGTTGAGGCCCCATTGGTGAGGGTATTCAAAGATAGGCTGGACATGCACATGGTAGGCATGTCATGAGCGGAGCTGGCTGGAGCCAGCGATCAGACTAGATGGCCCAGGAGGCCCCTTCTGACTCACTCTGCTTCTATGCTTCTATGTTTCCAGGTAGGTTGGGCTGAGAGTCTGTGACTGGCCCAAAGACATCCAGTGAGCTCCATCGGTGAGTGGGGACTAGAACCCAGGTCACCTGATTCCCAGACCTGCGATCTTACCCACTACGCCACACTGCAGTATCACAGCATGTGAGGAAGCCCCCCTGAGCGGTGTCGTGCGGCTGGCCCTCCTTCCCCAATTAAAGTTCCAGCAGATACTACAAACGTCTTTATTCTAAACGGCTCTACTTGTAAAAATCAAAACAGGATAGAAAGTTGATCTCTCATTCTAACTAACTTCAACCCACACTTTGCTTATGAACTCTCCGAGGCCGCACCCATGTAGGCAGGGTGCTGTGAACTCTCTCCTGCGGTCGTTCAGTCAATCAGGATTCCAGCTGTCCCGGTGTGCGTGTGCACCTGCAAGAACAAGCATCTTCAACTCCCGCTTGTCCCTTATCAGTTTGCTTGTCACACTTCATAGCAGAAGACTGAGAGTCTGTTCTCACGTTTACTCCCAAATTGCCCTGTTCCTGCGCCTCCCTTTCCTCTACGTTCAGCACCTCATTCTCTGGTCCATTCTTACTCTCACCATTTGTGAGAGTGACGAGTAAAGTTTGTTCTGCTGAAACCAGAAATAGTTCTTCACTGATGCTCTGCGTCTCATGAGAAGTTTCTTGCCCTTGTGCTTGCGCAGGAGACTCTTCTGAGCATACAGCAACATAAATGGTACTGGAAAACACAGCTGTAATGTAACCGAATGACATGCCATGGTTTTCCTGTAAAATGTGAGTGGATGAGCTACGGCGATTCTTCATTTAAGTCCTCACCTGGAAGTTGTGCGGGGCTACTACATTCAGGAGAATGAGCAGATCTGCTTTTGTTGCGTTTGCGAAGCAAGTGAAATACTACACATGATCATCGGAAGAACAGTGTGTTCATGAAGAGTACGCCCAGAATGGTTCGTGCACCACTGGATGATGTCCAAGAACCTGAGGCCGACTGTGCAGCATCCAGCCCAATCCTATGCACGTTTCCACGGGCAGGACAATATTGCTGTCCTTTAGTCCAAATGCACTTTCGCGAGCCATCTGTGACTGTGAGTTCCTTTGCGTACAAAGCCATAAAAGCCACTTAAATTGGAGTGCATTTTTCGGCATTCAAATCTACTGTGACATGTTCTGAAAACTGTATTCATTATAAAGCAAACATCATTTATTCTGTCAGTGTGTGACACAAGATAGAGAATCCACACATGCACACACACAGCACATAAAGCAACGTGCACAAACACACAGAGAAGGAGTGTGTGTTCAATTTGTTCGATAATTACAACAGCTGTTTTTATTGCAATACATTTGGAACAATTGCTCTTCTTCAATGATGGTAATATCCTAGCCATGAAGGTAGGTCAGGCAAAAAAGCCCGAGAGTGTATCTAAAACAGGTTTTAGGATCCTGACCTAGCTAAAACATAACAAGAACAAAAATGAATTTGTGAAATGCTGCTGATGCTGAAGAGCAGAATGGTGTTACTGGTCACCAACAGCTTCACAAGGAATAAATACCCAGGGATTTTGTGCAACAATAATCCATCGTACACACACACATAGGAAAGCAGGCAGTTCTGTGGGGATCACTTCATTTTCTTAGCTATGGAGCACTGCTTCAATTTGTCCAAACATTAGCCATCATCATAACAGAAGTGCAGCCAAGGAGAAATAAATGCAAAAGAAAAAACAAACAAATGAGCACTCAATACTCAGATGATGGTGTAGAAAAACTGTTGCTCTTGTCATCTAACAATTGAGAAAGCTTTCGCGAATTCTGGTCTTCAAACACTGGGTGCGTTTTCGCTGCAGGCACCAAGCATCCCCTACCTGCAAGGATCTGTCACAGTTTCTTCTACAGTTGTTCTGTAGACCTTGCTGCTTCTCTGAGCAAGGAAAAACAATCTTATATCCAACTGGCAACACAGCCCAACAAGGAAGTGATAGCTTTTTTCCCTGCCAGGATGACAGGACATTAGCATGGCGATGGGTGATGGTTCTGAGTGACTCAGCCCAGCTGACTTCTGAAGTTTGTGTTGCTTACTTGCAGGCAGACACCCTGCCCTGAAAAACAGAGGCTTTAGTATTTGGGATGGTGTTGAGCAATTCAGTTCTACTTAGTTATGAACTGGCATGGAGAGGCTCCACCTGTTCACTTCTGAGGAGTCTTAATAATAAGTAAATACCTAGTTTATCCAAAAGCAAAGTTTTCACAATTTGGACCATACGCACAACTGATGACTTCAGCTGCCAAGACCTTTCCCAGATCTGCTTGACTGGGACATGAGCATTGCCACCTGGCACCACAGCTGAGGATGTTCCTCAGTTTTCATATCCATATTCTCAGGAAAAGCTGCGGGGTCTACTGGATATTCATCTCTGATCATAGCCGCAGAACTCTAGAATGCCCTTTCATGGATTATTAATACACATCCTCCTTAATAACATTCTGGAAGCAAAGTTTTCTCACTGGTTTTGCATAGCCCTTCTTTTTGTCCTTTGTGTTTCTGCTGTGACAGTTCTTGGGCTTCTCACTGTATTATACCACTTCAACTGTTGAACTGACATACATTGGAAAGAGGTTTTGAATGAAAAGGATGCTGTGGCATTTTATCATACTATTACACATGCTTTTATTGGGATATGGTCAGCTTTATGTCCCCTTCATGGATCACTGCCTTGCCGTGGCGAAGGGGCTTGCGTAGGAGCACCCAAGACGGACAGGTCATAGCAGAGAGCTCTGACAAAACGTGATCCACTGGAGAAGGAAATGGCAACCCACTCCAGTATCCTTGAATGAAAACCCCATGGACAGTACCAAAAGGCAAAAAGATATGACACCGGAAGATGAGCCCCTCAGGTTGGAAGGTGTCCAGTATACTACTAGGGAAGAGCAGAGGGCTAGTACTAGTAGCGCCAGAAAGAATGAAGCAACTGGGTCAAAGCCAAAAGGACACTCAGTTGTGGATGTAGCTAGTGGTGAAAGGAAAATCTGATGCTGTAAATAACAATACTGCATAAGAACCTGGTCTATGAATCAAGGCAAGCTGGATGTGATCAAACAAGAGACGACAAGACTGAACATCGACATCTTAGGAATCAGTGAACTAAAATGGACAGGAATGGGTGAATTTAATTCAGATGACCATCAGATATACTACTGCAGGCAAGAATCCTCAGAAGAAATGGAGTAGCTTTCATAGCCAATAAAAGAGCAGGAAAAGCAGTACTGGGATACAACCTCCAAAATGACAGAATGATCTCAGTTTGAATCCAAGGCAAACCATTCAACATCACAGTAGTCCGAATATATGCCCCAACCTACAACACCAAAGAGGTTGAAGTTGACCAGTTCTATGAAGGCCTACAACACCTTCTAGAATTAACTCCAAAAAATGATGTCCTTATCATCATGGGGGATTGGAATGCTAAAGTAGGAAGTCAAAAGATAACTGGAATGACAGGCAAGTTTGGCCTTGGAGTATAAAATGAAGCAGGGCAAAGGCTGGTAGAATTTTGTCAGGAGAACACAATGGTCATAGCAAACACTCTTTTCCAACAACCCAAGAGACGACTCTACACATGAACATCACCAGACGGTCAACACAGAAATCAGATTGACTATGTGCTCTGCAGCCAAAGATGCAGAAGCTCTATACAGTCAGTAAAAACAAGACCAGGAGCTGACTGTGGCTCAGATCATGAGCTTCTTGTTGCAAAATAAGAAATATCAACAACCTCAGATATGCAAATAATAACATTTTAATGGCATAAAGTCAAGAGGAACTGAAGAGCCTCTTGATGCAGGTAAAAGAGAAGAGTGCTAAAGTTGGCTTGAAACTCAACATTAAGAAAACTAAGCTCACAGCATCTGGTCCTATCACTTCCTGGCAAATAGATGGGGAAGAAATGGAGGTAGTGAAAGAATTTATTTTCCTGGGCTCCTAGATCACCGCAGACGGTGAATGCAGCCAAGAAATTTCCTTGGAAGGAAAGCTATGGCAAATCTAGACAGCATACTAAAAAGCAGAGACATCACCCTGCTGACAAAAGTGCGTATAGTCAAGGCTATGGTTTTCCCGGTTGCAATGTATGACTGTGAAAGCTGGACCATAAGGAAAGCTGAGTGCAGAAGAATTTAGGCCTTTGAATTCTGGTGCTGGAGGAGACTCCTGCGAGTCCCTTGGACTGCAAGGCGATCAAACCAGTCAGTCTGAGAGGAAATCAACCTTGACTGCTCTTTAGAAGGCCAGATAATGAAGATGAAACTCAAATACTTTGGCCACCTAATGAGAAGGAAGGACTCCCTGGAGAATAGCCTAATGCTGGGAACAACTGATGACAAAAGAAGAAGGGGCCGGCAGAGAACGAGGTGGCTAGATGGAGTCATTGAAGCAGTCGGTGTGAGCTTAGGTGGACTCCAGAGGATGGTAGAGGAAAGGAGAGCCTGGAGGAATGTTGTTCATGGGGTCATGATGGGTTGGATGCCACTTCGCGACTAGCATAGCATAGCATAGCAGCTTTATGTATCACCCCCACTGGCACTGCATTTCCCTCCTAGTGCTCAAAGTAAAAATCTGGAGTGTTTTACTGGTACTTTAGTGGTTCCTCTGTTCCTACATTAAGGTCATTGAATAAATTGAGGGTGGTAAACCACTCCAAGGCATACCGGGTATGCGAGATTGACTTCTCAACGAACCAGTAAAATGTTGCAGGTCCAGGTACACGAGGCAGGAGTATACACAGGAAGTGTGGCATGAGTCGTAGCTGTACGCAGCAACAGAGCACTTGCAGAAGGACCCGGGCTCCACTTCTGGGCAGGGCTAATAGCCCTTGAGTGCAGCCGTGGGCAGCACTAACACTACAAGCAGCATTAACACTTCTCATCTAGGTGGGCCAAAGGACTCACCTGGCATGATGCAGCTCCCTGCATTCCTAGGTATAATCCTGACATCTTTACAGATGCAAAGTCACTGAATCCAATGTGTCCAGAAGACAAGTATGGTTGGAAAAGTCTACCGTCCAGCGGACAAAAATATTTAACCAAATATGAAAAGTCTCTCTCTCTCTCTCTCTCTCTCTCTCTCTCCCTCTCCCTCTCCCTCTCCCTCTCTCTCATTCTCTCTCTCTCGTGCAGGGTTCACAATCATAAGCAAGGCTGTAGCCTAAAAGCACCGCCATGTGCCACACCACACATTAATCCTTCAAGCTCTAACAGATGCTGGCAGGGATTTAGACTAGGCTGTATTTACAAAGTGACAAATTATGTTCTATATTATACACACAGAGAGAAAGAGCACCCCACAAATAGGCTGATAAATGTCAGCTGCAGTCATGACAAGTGGTTTATTTTTATTATACAGTAACCACATTTTTTTCAGGGAGGCCCAAAGATTTATTTGTTGCAGGAAAAAAGATTATATATGACACAGAGTAATAACTGTAAGATCAGTGATGTTCTGGGCAGCCTGCCCTGCCAGAAGCTAGGTTCAGGCAGAGACAACATTGCTTTAAAAACTGTGTGCATAGGAAATATTCTATAACACTCCAGTGGCACATCAATATCTGATAATTATGTATGTAGGCTGCGTAACATACAAGGAATACGCAACAGGCCATTTCAGATTCTACAATATGAGGACTTATACTTTTTAAAATTATGACAGCCAAATTCTGATCCCACTTAAGAGACTGAAAGCTAGAGGGTCAATTAAGCAAGAATTTCTCATTCAATGCTCCACAAGAAAAATACAAACAGTTTTAAAATAGTTTTGCGCTAACTGATGGGAACTGAAGCAGCATAAAAGAAAAACATTGTCCCGGCTCATATGTAATGACTAAATTAATTAATTAATTCTTTCATACTACTTAATACCCTGAAATCTCTAAGTGGTTCACAGCAACAATAATACAATACAATATGAAACCAATGTGAAAATTACATAAGGAAAGGTTTGAATGAATGCATGCATGAATGAAGCATTACAGCAAGGACAGGGTGCTGCCACTTGCCCCAAGTCTTCATCACACAGTGATCCAATGGCAAGTTCATGCTTGCACGGGTATCCTCTTCCCACGACGTTTTCATGGGGACCCTGGCTTGTATCCTGGTGCTCAACCCAACGCATGTGCTGAAAAAGCAATCATTTGGAAGAGAATGTAGGTCTTCAGATGGGACTCAGATTTTGAACCCCCCAGACAGCATCTGAGCATCTTTTACCCACAATATACTACCAAAGAAGAAGAAAGGGGGGGATAAACTTTCTCCAACTACATCAGTATTCACTGTACCGTTCATTTCATTTCATCCACAGATCTTTGCACAGCGCTTTCCACTGTTCAAAGTCTTTCTCGTGCATTTGTATTCTGTACATCTGTCCTGATTCTAAAAGGTTCTCTCCTAAGGCTTAGTTACTGGCAGTAAGAGTGTTAAGTTGAATTATGCTGATAGTTCAGATATTTTGGCTTCAGACTCTTTTAAGTTTGGTCTTTCTCTCCTTTGTCTCCAGCCTTGCCCACCACTGGAATATGAACCCCCAATGCACCTCCAAAATAGAATTTAACCTTCAGGTCGAAAGAGGTTCTGCACCTGCTCTCATTACACAGAGATGCTGAGATTGAGTGGTTTGCATCAGGCCAGCCAGTGTCTTCATGCAGGAGGACAGATTCAGTCCAAAGCTTCCTAATTTGTAGCTCAGTAGCTAAGCTGCTAGTCAAGACCAGCAAGTATTTTATCTCTCACTCTCTCTTATTACACAATACCTGCCTCTAATTTTGCATCTGGTAAAAATATGGCTCCTTTATAGCTACTATCCAATACATCCAAATATATGGTGGTTTAAGAAAAATAAAAAGCTAAGAAAACCAGAAACATTTTCCAAACAGATGTTTATAAACAGAAGGTAACTGATGAAACAAAAAACAAAATCCGGAGCACAGTGCCATGCTATGTTGCATGATTCACTGATAAACCCATTGGAGCTACTGCAAAAAGTCTTCCTGGAAAACTTCCAGAAATTAAAAGGTGCAAACAAGCTGCCGAATACCCTTGCGTAGACTGAATTCTTATGAAGAAAATAAAGTTTATTGTCTGGAAACACAGAAAGCATGAGGAAAGCACTAAAGCAATGGAGGTGAACAATTAGACAGATGTTCACTTAAGGAAATAAAGAGAACAGAAGAAGCCATCGCCGAGTAAATTTTATGAGAATACCGACAACTCTGCACCTCATCAAGGGCATTGGTAAAGTTAAAGCTGCTAAAAACTGCTGATGCTACAAAATGCTGCATGCAGGTAACATGGCTCATAGCAAAGTAGTATTATACCCTACCAATTCCAATTTCCACTCTCCTATATGCACCTCCCCCTACACTTCCATTATCCCTCCCCAACCACCTCTCTGGCCAAAAAAGTGTCCACAGACGGTTCTGTAATTCAAGAAAATGAAATGCATTTCATTGTGGGGTATGACATCTCCCAAATATCTATTTTTAAAGGTTCCCTGACAAACAGCTTTGATATAAGCAAAATATATTTCCAAACTCCTTACATTTGCTAATTATAATAACCAGTTAATGTTTCTCTTTTGTTTCACTGCCTGGTTTTAAATGGAGAAATGCATAGTGGGACATTACTGTTCTTCAATGACTTTGTGCAGAATTATTGCCTTGACAGTTTTCTAAATATATACATTGTCCACCCCAGATGAACATATTTGTGGTTAACTAGGCTTTTGTTCACTTTTTCTGGAAGATATTATAAACTGACTCTGTTTCTTGTTTGCCTTTGTGTTGCCATTCTGCTGATAAGTTCATTTTAGCTGCAACGGCACAATTTATTGTTTCTCTGTAGTCAGAAATAAGCCTTTAGTGAGGTCAATATACCCTGTTTCCCTCTGCCTGGAAGCCAAACAAGTAAATAGAAGGGGTTTTCCAAATGTCATTTTGAAAACCCATTATTTAGCCTAAGAGATCAGGCAGTGACAGCAAAACTGAGATCTCATTCTCTGAAATCTGGGCTTTAACAACATCTGTCCTTTTCTCCCATCCATACATACTTGTGCAAACCTCAAAACAAGAGCAAATCTTTACGTGCAAGTTATACTATTGTCATCTCTTTGTAGTTTAAAGCCATTTACGAGTGATTTGGGCTATCTAGACACATTGCTTTTAGAAGCCTGCCATAAAGGAACATGTTGGTAAGGTTTAAACAACTATCACAAAAGTGTTTTTAGAACATAGTTGAGCTAGATTTCACTGCATTTCAGTTGACTTTGCACTACAGGAAGTGAGAAAACCTATCACTTCAGTGGGCTGACGTGTTATTAGGACAGCTTGCACAAGGAGCACAAGCCACAGTAGCGTGGTGTGCGCCACGGAATGCTCCAGATGCCATATGCACCATTAGTGGCAAGCCACGGCTTATTGTGCTGTCCAAGATGGCATGGCTTGTTGGAGGGTTAAGCAAACCTCAAGTAATCCTACAACAACCCATGCATCATTTAAGGGTTGAACCACTAGCAAGCTATCTCACTTTGGTTTGTGCAAGATAAGCCCCAGCATCCAGCTGGCAAATATGCAAATTATGTCAGCACATGCTGTGATTCACAATAACACAGAGACATTTGGGTTGACAATGTTAACAGGGTCGTTGTGTCAGTCACTCCCCAGCCTCATTCAGATGTACCACAAAATGACGGCTTAACACTGTAGGAACTAATTAAACAGCCTCTCCTGTCATCCCCTGGCACAGCTACAAGCAGCAGGTCAGAAGCGTTCATTTCTTTTCAACTAACCACAGTTTATTGCGAAGTCCCAACTCAGACAAAATATGATAAGCCAATTTCATATCATGATTCATTATACTGGCTTGTTTCCCTAAAGCACAGGTAAGCTTAACCATGGATTAAACACAGAGTTTGAATGTAAAAAGAAACAGTCCTTAACTGAAAACTGTTGTAAAAGCTCCAATTTCCTCACAGTTGAGCTGAAGAGAGAGAGAGAAGTAGCCGTCTCAAGCACACGCCTTGTGCCTATATTGTTACTTCACAGTTTAGTGTTGCATCCAAACCAAGCCATAACCTTGGGCTCATCCTAGACATGGAATTAGACTGAGCTTTCCTAGCTACAAATGAACCAGGAGGTTTTTCCATTAATTTCATATGGAGAAAAAAAGCCCCTAAATTTCTTTCTGATTCAGGTAGCATTATTCCAGGATTTATTCTAATGTATAAGTAGATACATTTTGTACGTTTGAAAAATATGTGCACTAGAAATGAAGTTTCTGTGCAGTTTGAAATATAAACTTTAAGGACAAGGTTTTTTCTTCAAATAAATAGATAAGAACACAAGATGAAAATGAAACTTAAGATGATTACTGTTTCCTTTCAATCTTCATATCTTTATTTTAATTATATTTTTATAATATTATTATATTATAAAATAAGTATAATGTATTTATATATATTAAAATATAATATATACTTAGTGGAGCAGAGATGGTTGGGGACAGATTTAACACTATCAATTCAATAGTATGTTGTCATGTTAAAAGGGAAGATCAATTTGGAAGCATCTGATGTTCTTGGTAATTCATCCGTAAGTAAGAAGAACCACCTTAAAGGTGGAGAAGAGCTTCTTTTTATTTGGAAAGAAGGAGATGTATTCATTTTTGAAATTTCCTCTTATAATTAAGCCGCATTCCCTAATAGCCAGTATCTAACGTCACATGTGACTATGCTTAATGTCTTCTAGAATGCCCTTCTTTGTATTAGAAAGCCAACTTGCCTGGCCAGTCTTAAAATAATAGACTTTAGTTGCAAAGCCTTTTCTCCTGATCTGCTTGGAAGACAGAGGAGGACTGGCTCACAACACAATTTTGGTGAACCACCTTTCCTAGACAAAGTTGCTCTTCAGTAAATTATTTGCATTTTCTGTGAATGTACTTAAGGATGCTCCACAGGATTTTCACATACTGGGATTTAAAAAAACCACTATAACAAAGCTCTGGTGCTTGTGTACAAGTTATCCAGTTATTTTCATAGCTCCTTGAAGATACTATTTGTTTAGATATGCTCTCCAACAAACTCCGGGGCCTTCCAGAGACATGTTTGTTTAATTTGGTCCTATGGAACTGGAATGTACATAGGTGGGTTCCATTCAGCTCCTCAGTGTATTACCTCTGGAAACAACTGCCAATTGTTTTGTTAACTTTTATGTCACCATATTTTCCATCTCCACAGTGCTGATCATCTTGCATCTTCCATCTCCACAGTGCTGAACATCAAGGGTTAACAATTATATCCATTTCACTTTCAGACTGTAATGCAATCAAACAGTGTGAACTGGAAAACAGCAATGAGTGTGTGTCTGGAGGTGGGAGCCAAAGCAAGAGCTAAAGAGGTCTTGCCCTGTGGCCTTTCCCTTGCGGATGTCATGCAGCTTCCCCTACGGGCCTTGTAAAAGACCCCAAGTGGCAATTTCTCCCCCACCATAAGACCTGAATATGAGGGAAGATATGCAGTAGTGACAAGGAAAACTCTGTCCACCTAAGAGCACAGCACTGTCCTGATGTGGTCAAACAGAAGAACATAAGGAAAGCCAGGCTTGGTCCAGCCAGCCCAGCACTCCTTTCATGTGCTGACAGACCAGATGTCCACAGAAGCACGAGAGTTCTGCCTGTCCAAGCTCCTCAGCAACTGCTTATGCAGACATGCTGCCTCCATAACCAAGGTATCACACATTGCCAGCAAGACTAGTAGCCACTGACTGACTCCTCCCATCTCCTTTTAAAACCATCCAAATTAGTGGCAGTGATTTCCATAGGTTAACTGTACTTCATGGAAAGAAATACTTCCTTTATCTGTCCTAACATTCCCGTCAATCAGCTTCATGGGATGACCCCAGGTTCTAGAGTTTTGGGAGAGATAGAAAATGGCTCCTTCTCCACTTTCTCCACAGAATGCACAATATTAACACATCTACCATGTCTCCCCTTAACCTTCCTGTTCCACCAATTGCTTCCAAGTTCTCGCAACAGATTCGCTATGCAATTTTTGAACTGCTATTTTGTTAGGAACCTCTATTATTTGACAGCTTTAGAACTTATTATCCTTAATATATCATACAGAACCTTCAACATATTTTGCAGGTTAGCAACCATTTTGTGAAAAGATACAATCAAGTCACCACTATTATAATCAGAGGAGAGGATTCTCAGCCTTCTGCAAGCTGTTTCTGCAAGCGGAGTCTCAGTCAACAAGTACAGTTTAGGAAAGAAGATATTCCTACCTACCCTATGCAAAACAATGTCATTTCCTATCCTTCCTCTCTATCTTTCTCTTAATTTCTCCAGAATAATGTTGAGAGATGCTCACACATTGGAGACCAGCTCTACAGTACAGCTGCAAAAAATGCTTAGAATAAACCTTGATTTGCTCACATCTTTTTTCTCCCCGATTTATATCCTGCCTTTTTTCTACAAAGGGCTCAAGGCAGCTTACATCATTCTTCCCCTCCATCTTATCCCCACAAAAACAACCCTGTGAGGTAGGTTGGGCTGAGAGTCTGTGACTGGCCCAAAGTCACCCAGTTGCCTCCATGGCTGAGCGGGAACTAGAATCCAGGTCAACTGACTCCCAGTTCCACGCTCTTAACTACTACACCACACTGGCTCTCTCACCACATCTTCATAACCTTGAGTGTATCTGCTCCGTAGACTTAAACCAGTTTAACCTTGAGGAATAGGGATCTCATTTAGCTGTCTGAGAGAGGGCCTGAGATGTCTAAATTTTCAACACTTTCACCAGACTAAAATTCCCCAGGATGTTTTGAAGGAAAGTCATGGCACTTAAATTAAGAAAACAGTATATGGATATACTGTATTTGTAGCCCAAGAGGCTGCAGTCTCGTGGAGCAGTTTAGATCACTGGGGAACTATAGCAGAAGAGCAAGAAATCTCATTTCTACAGAGACTTGTGCTTCTGTTTTCTATCCCCCAACATCCTCCACCCTCTTCTTTTTCCCACTTCTACTATTAGAACCAGAAGAGATGCCAGTGAGACATACTAGGAGCATGCCCTGCAAAGAGCCAATTTCTTTGCAGAGGTTCAAAATCTCCCCCCGAAACAATGACTGAGCTTGCACAAGCAACAAATTATTGCTATCGGCAGTTGTTTCTTTTATTGCCTGAACCCCAGTCATGTCTGAAAACCACAGTAAGAAACTGACAGTCCATTCTAGGGTTGCTCTCTACCATGCCTGCTTGATGTGCCATCTGAACTCAGGCAGCGCCCCCCATCATGGGGAGGACAGGAGAGCCACCTGGCAGAGATGCAGCTCATAGCTGCCCGGCTCTTGGCAGCACCGGCCAGCTGAGTGCCCCGCCACCCCGTGAGGTGTGCCCCTCCTGCAGTGTCACACAGCTGATTCCTCCCCGGCTTCCCCCCAGGCTGGAGAGGGGGCAACCAGCCACAAGCTCCCTCAATGCTCCTGCTCAAGAGAGCACTACTCAGAGTTGGGTGGGGAGGGGCTTGCCTGGGCTAAGCAGGGATACAGCAAGAAGCGGGCACCTTCACTTAGCCCAGTCCCCCTCTCCACTCCTGCTGGAGAGAAGGAGAAATCCTCTCGGGCAGGACTGGGGGAATCGGCTGAGCAGTGATGCCCCTCTCGTGGGCACTGTCCAGCTGACTGCCCCCTCTGAGCTGCGAGTGGCTCAGGCCAGCTTTTGGCAGCTGCAGGAATCATGATGGTACCACCAAAGAGAAAAGCCCTCTTCCTCCCAGTGATGTCCCTCGGGATACTGCTAGGGGAATGAGAAGGAAGGAGGTGGAGAAGGACCAAAGCAGCCACGATGAGCCCAGCCATGCCATGATGGGGTGCCAGTGTGAACCACACCCAGTGAGCCGCATTCGTCAACTCTGCTTTTGAAATACTATAAGACATTCTTTAGAAATCAGGCAAAGCATGAAATATGTTGATAAAGTTTCTTTCAGATTCTCAGTTCCTAATCACTGAACTCACTCCTGCTTTCATATTCCATTACACATTCAAGAGATGGCATCAGATATGGAAAGAAGAAAAGGAATAGGAACATAGTGGGAAAATTTAAATCCAGAGGACCATATACAATGCAAGCGTTCCATGGCATACATTCTCTTGCACTGGCATAAGTGACCTCCAACATAACAGTAATACTCGTGTTCGCTGGTACAGTTGGCAGCATTGCCCAGTGCTAGCACTTTACTGCCCCAAATATTTATTCCATTAATGATCACTGCAAATTCCACCCATTCTTCGCATCACAGTTTACCTCTTTGATAAATGACAAGCCAAATGTGTTTCTGACATTCCATCAAATTGCAGGACTTAGAACTGACCAGACCACACAACTGCTTCCTAACTGAGTTGACCAAGGCCAGGTATGTTAATTCATCAACCTGTCAAAAAGATGGCATTCATTCTTAAATATTATCACGTCTCCTCTGCACCTGGCTGGGCACTCCATGCTGTAAAGCATTAATTATACACATGGTCCTGCAGGCATCACCAGATTTGAAAGAATAATGAAGGGCACCCGTCTGGCCATTTGCCCCATGTGGCACCCCTGGGTGGGCCTCTAAATGCAGCTGCTGGGGAGCACTGGGAGCAAACAACGCCCTTCACGCCAGGGCCCCAGGGCTCCAGCACCCACACAGAGCCCACCGTGGATGATGGTCCGAGGCTCCTGCGGCAGGTGCACAGGGCAGCCACCATTCTTGTTGCCCGCGACGACTTGCCGGTGTTCCTCCATGGCCTTGGGCAGCCGTCTGGCCGGCCCACCATGCTTCTGCCACACCACCCGCTGCTCGGTGAATAGCAGATGGTGCCCTAGGAAGGGAGGCCCGCACCCTGGAGCTAGCCCTGAGGACTGGGATCAGCCCCAGGTACAGGCAGCCACTCTGAGTGCTATTTTTAATGGAAAGGCCGGACATAAACGAACAGGAAGATCCCATTTGGAAATACCTCTGCAAGATGCCGCACGATCTAAAATGCAGTGAGTGGAGCGACCCAAGATGAAATATCACCATGCCTATTCGTTTTGCAGAAAGCGAGATAAAACCACGTGAACCGTTGTGATCGTGTTGCTGCGTGGCCCACCCAGTCAGGACGCAGCTAGTGGCCTGGCAAATGGACTGAGGACATATGATGTGCCAAAGTCGATTCAAAGGAAGCCTCATGATTCTACCTTCCGCATTTCTTCACAAAACAAAAGCAGCGAAGCAAGACTGGCTGCCCAAACTGAGGAGAAGTGGGACAGGGAGAGAGTCTGGCAAAGACCCCAGCACACGGCTGCTCCCGTGGCATTTCCTGAAGACGCTGAACCTCTCGGGGGAAAACACACGTCCAACGAAGAAGCAAACCACCACACACACGCCTTTTCCCCGCTGGCCTTATGTGTGCACCATCAACACCCCCCAAATTCCTTTGTAACCAATGGCTTATTCAGGGAAGGGCATGATAAAGGGTTCCCATGTACTTTCTCTGATAGGAGGAAACGTAGCTAGGGAGAGTAATTTTGGAGTGTGGAGAACGCTGATTTACAGCTTTTAAAAACTGCTTTTTAGCAGCAGCAGCAACTCAGTTGACTTAGATCAATTCTAAGAAAGTCCAAAAGGCATAAAACACAAGGGAAATAGGATGGGAACGGCAACGGAAAAAGGCAGGTTTAGGCACCTTTTTCACAGAAGTTCTTCCAAGTTTTGTGTTTTTTCCCCTAACTTTTTAGTAGCAAGTATAAATGAGAAAAATCTTTCTCTGTGTCTGACTCAAGCCTTCTGCATCTCATTTAAGGCCTAAGGAAAGATTAGTTCACACTAATGTACACCCCCACCCCCCCAAACACATGTCAGAGGATGCAGGAATATTTGGATGAAGGAATGAACATAGAATCTAAATAGTCAACAGAGTCAATATTTGTGGTACTGAAGGTCAGAGACGGCTTTTGTCCAAAGAGAAAATAATACTGGAAGTCTGTGTAATATGTAGTTTGGTCCTTCAGGAGGCAATTCAGCTAACAGCTGCAAAGGGAGAAGATGAAAAAGCAACCACTAGCAACCTTGGTTTTTGGAGAGAAACGAGAAACAGAGACAATCACAGCAGGGAGAGGATCTGGAAAACAGGAAGCTTTAGGACTCTAGCCATCACGTGCCTAAGGGGAAAATGGTAGAACCAATTATGTGAGCTACCTTGAGGCTTAAAGGATACAACAAGAATAAAGCCATGCTTTATGAATAGACCAGATGCTTAATATTCCTGTCATCAAATTTTCTACAACATCAAATTCTGAAACTGTTCATTATGAAGGTGTTCTTTGAATTGCTTTTGAAACATTGGATTGATCATCATTTAAGAACAAAGGCATTGAAAGACAAAGAAAGAAAAAAACTAATTGGATTATCTGAAAGGAGAAGGAGATCAATAAGCTATATATAGATATATATCTATATAGCCATATATAATCAAAGTGGTAACAAAGTGTATCAATTCCTAGAAAGATCTGAGTACTTCAACAGTGTACCAATGATTCCCTGAAAATAAGATCCCCAGTGGTAAGCCAGATTCCAGGCAGACAGCTTGCCCACTGTTGTTTTATTTAATACATTTAATGCTGCTTATTATATTTGGAAAATACGTCTAAGTATTTAGGAGCCAGCCCATAAAGTGTTCGGTACCGAAACAGTATCAGGGATGCTCTGCAGTGCACTTGCTGGATTGTTTGAAGCAGCAGTAAAAGCCCAACCAGCTTAGCTGGCATGCCAGGAAAACTGGAACATGCCCCCAGCAGTTCTCTACAGCGAAAGGGGAGCACTGTGGTTGATACACAGGGACTTCCTTACAAGGAATCTTGAAAGGGTGGGTTACGTTTGTATTCTGGCTCTCCTCCAAAGTGTTCAGGACAGTGGCCATCGTTTGCCTTTACACCCTTTTATCTTCACAGCCACCCCAAAGTCTGATGGTATGAGCACCAGTGACTGGTGACCCAGTAAGCGTTGTGTAGTAGTTGTGCAGGGAGTCGAAGATGAATTGTCCTAGTCTAAGTTCGACATTGTCCCCAAGATGCTGCATGGCTCTCTAAGAACTTGAACAGCATTGCTTCAGAAGCTTCAGTTTCATGATTACTGCAGCCTTATCATAAAAAATACAAAAGGCTTTACTATGACTTAGCAGTTAAGAATTGTCTCATGTTAAATAACATCACAGTTAAACTACCTATTGATTTATTGCACATGCTGGAAGTGGACTAGATTAATGGCATACACATATGGATGGAGGTACACTAGATTGGTCCGAAGAAACAAGATGTGAACTAAAGATAATGCAGATGGAAACAGTACAGTCTGAGAATGGCAATTCTAAGCAGTGGACATTTTTCAGACAGGTTATTCCAATCTCCACTTCTAGGATTGTGAACAAGAGTTTCCTTTGTAGAACATGGATCAGGAACCAAAATTCTGGAAGCTGTGTGAATATGCAGCTTTTGCCTACATCTGCATAAGATGCTTGCTCGTTCTTCATTTATTGTTCTAGCATGCCAAAATTCATTGCACGGCACTGAAGCTTCTTCTCCCATCAGCCCAAAATCATTCTCAGTTGCCCCTCCGGCTTTTACCAGGCCCTGCCCACACACCTTTAAATGCACTTCCAAAGCCTCATATTAAGGCTTAATAGGTGCCATTCTATACCCAGTGCATATTTTGTTGCTAACAAAATTCCTAAGTGCCAATTCTGAACATGTAAAAGATTATTTCTTTGTACATCACCCCTGGAAGGAAGATACTATGGATATTGATTTGACCTATGAACCCATCTTATATGTCTACCGGGCACATTCTAGACTCAGGTCTGAGCTCTTTTAACCAGAGAGGCAGGGGACCAAACCTGACACCTTGTGACACATTACAGTGGGCTACAACTTCTTCCCAGATTACAAACAGTACTCAGTTGCACATTGGTGAAGCAAGGAAAGGACAAGAGAATGGCAGCCAGGTCTACTGGCAAAATCCATTTACTTGCTTTTGTATAAGATGTATGAATTGTTTCACTGACGCAGAGACTTCAGTCCAAAATATCACATGAGGCAAGGGAATGGATAATCCCTCTAGAAAGGCTGTTCATATCTTCTGCAAATGAAACTCAGTGTGGATCTCATCTCTAATTAGGAACTTCAAGATTTTGTGTACAAGGCTAGTAAGCCAGAAAGCATCTCAGTGATGTGCCTCTTTACTCAGCTGATTATACCCTGTGCTCTACGGATGCCAATGATCCAATTACAATCACATAAACAAAGCATTTTGCTACACTTAGCCCAAATTGTGGCATTCAGTACTTAAAGTTATTAGAGATTCTAAATTAGTTTTTAATTCCAAATTGCCCCAATAGGTTTCTTTTGAATATAGCTTTTTTCCTAATTAGCTCTAGCAGCACTTCTATTTATTTTAATGCTTCGTCTATGCTCCTTGCAAAAGCTTAAAGATATAACTTCAAATACTTTTATAAACCTAAGATATTTGCCATACTATGACAAATGTGAGAGTCAGTTTCCCAAATATCCCAAGTAGTCCATTTCAAAAATATTGCACATAGATTAAACAACAATATCAACACAGGCAAGAGGTTAGTGGCTTTTATTCCAATGTTTCTATTCGTGCGGCCTCCATCTGCTTCTACCTGGGTGCTGGCCCAACTGAGTTCTAAACATGAAAATTTGCAAAAGAATTTACATAGCAATGTGTGATAATTCTATTAGCAGCATATACAGATGTCTGAATCTTTCACCTGCAGGTGTTAATATACCACTGCCTGCATGCCTACCAGTAGAGAACAGCTGCTAGAAAATTGAGCCGGCTGTTTCTAAAGGTGTAAAAATGAAACAAAAATAACAGGAGACAGTGATACTGCTGAAGTTAAATATAAGAACCATTATTAAGTGATAGCAATCCACACATGAAAGTGAAGAATCTTAAGAATATATTCTGCTTCTGATTGGAAAAGGGGTATAATTAAGTAGAAAGATAAAAAAGACTGTGCAGTCACCAAAATAGGATGATTCTTATTTGGTTCCAAACTTAAAAATTACCTACAGACACAAATGAAACATCGGAATGAACTCAAAGAGCTACCTTAGATACATCCAATGGCTTGGACATGTTGCTGATGTTGTAACCATTTACCAGCATTCCACCATACCAATTGCAAAGTATTTTCAAATGCTTTCCTGCCTTCAAAAGTGGTTCCATGTAGATGAGAGGCCTTTTCTGACAGAAAAAGACCCCAACGTCTTCTGAGCATACAGCTAGTTGAGCAGTTCATCCATGTTTTATATTCCAAACTATTTTTTCCCATGGACATCTTTTGCTAGCTTAAGAAGAATACTTTGAGCATCTAGTAAACCAAATAATTTGCACTGGTGGTTAAGCTTGATGTCAGTGTTAGAGGAGATCAACCCTGGCTGCTCTTTAGAAGGCCAGATACTGAAGATGAAACTCAAGAACTTTGACCACCGAATGAGAAGGAAGAACTCACTGGAAAAGACCCTAATGCTGGGAACAACTGACAGCAAAAGAAGGAGAAGGAAGAGGCTGAGGAGGATAGATGGAGTCACTGAAGCAGTCGGTGTGAGCTTAAGTGGACTCTGGGAGATGCGGGAGGACAGGAAGCCCTGGAGGAATGTTGTCCATGGGGTCACGATGGGGCGGATGCGACTTCGCAACTAACTACAGCAAATGAATCAGCCACTTCTCTCAGCTGTACTTAAAAACATTTGACATTTAATGTGGTGCAAACACATCTTTTTCACTCTTCCCTGATGGCCACTATTCCAATTCAGATCTTCCCAGATCAAATCGGCGGAGCTAGGGGGCGGTGGGGGCGGTAGTGTTTTCTGTTTAGCTTTCCATGCGGCTGTTTATTCTGTCTGCTCTCTACAAAAACAAACAAACAAAATGCAGGCCGGGACATACTAACTCACCATGTAAGGTGCAGAAATAGAAGAAACTATGAGCAGTGCAACAAGGTAAAACAGACACAACTAAGGCTGTAACTGCTAATGGGCAAACTCTGAGGCTGGGTCACCCCTCCATGGTCAGCCAAAGCAGAGAGCTAGTGCCAGTGAAAGAGGGGCTGCTTTGCCAGCGTGTTTTCATTTGCAGGTCATGCCCACTGAAATCACAGAAATTTGCATGAAGACAAGAAATGGTAAAATCTGAGTAGTTTACCTTATAGCAGTGAAAACTGTTTCAGATGCCACAACATGGTTTCTTTCAGTAATTGTCAGAATTTCTTTTATGGGAGTAAAGGAAATTAAATGCTTAATTCCAAACAACAGTTAAAAACATATTTTTGTTCACAGTTAAGGAATCAGAATTAAGGAAGATGCGTCTGGTACAGGGGCTTTAATGGTTCATCCATAGTTTAGAATAAAGCCTCAACTCCTTGTTGTTCTATTCCGGTTCCAAGGTTCATAATTTGAAAATTGACTTTGGGGACTTTTTGCTCGGTCTATTAAAATGATTCATGTTGCATTCAACATAAATTGTGCATACACAGAGGAGGGTTCGTTCTCGTATTCACAGTATAATAACTAAAGTGAATTTTGTACGAGCTGCAGTTTGTGGCAGGGATGCAGTATCATTTGTCTTAATTTTTCTTCGGCATTACATTAGGGCTCGCACATTTACATTTTCCAGGTATGGCTAAACTTTACTCCTGCTGTAAAAAGAAAAAAGGGAATCAAATCTGCATGTTTATGCTGTAAAACATC
Organism: Varanus komodoensis; assembly: GCF_004798865.1. Classification (NCBI taxonomy): domain Eukaryota; kingdom Metazoa; phylum Chordata; class Lepidosauria; order Squamata; family Varanidae; genus Varanus; species Varanus komodoensis. The sequence continues at coordinate 4,789,081 of NW_025335701.1, read as the reverse complement.
AAGTAATGCCTTTTTACTGTCTCAAAGTACACATGGATTTACTTCCCATTTACCTCTTTGCACAAAGGCAAGTGTAAAGTGCATGAAATATTTACCATGCATGAATCATATAATGTCCCAAATTAAAAAGATAAACAGCGGCCCCTTTTGCCTTTGAAAAGCTAAGATATGATAACAGGTATATATTCTAAATGTTTCCGTCACTCAGTGCTGCAATAATAATGAAAGCACAGAAAAAGCAATGTCTGTTTCTCAAAAACTTTTAGAATATGTTAATACACAGCATGTAAATTAAGAAACCTCAGCTGACACAAGACTGAAAGAGCTGCTTCATGAAATATTTATCTGGAGGAAAAACTCAGAGCAGATGGAAAGCTGAATAACCAACATCTTAACATACTGTTTCAATAAGTGATGGAACTACAGGTGACAACTGAAAATTCTACCTCAGTTCTTTTTATTTTTCTCCTTCTATTCCATGCCCACTTATCCATCCCACTTGTTTTAGATGTGGTCATTTGCCAGGACAGAAAGCTTATCCATGTAACAAATTCCAAAGCTTTTCATAAGAGGATTACCATACACCTCCCGGCCAGAGTACTGAAACTACTGAGAATGGAATGTCATGGTTATACTATCTACAGTAAGCAAGGCTAGGGCTCAGGGTAACTGCCAAGGGCCCACACCCCTGCAGGGGCCCAATGAAGAGTCCCTGGATTTGAACCACCTCTTTACCCTCACAACCTACTGGTTGACTTTGCTCTCCTTTTGGCAAACCACAGTGGTGGTGGGAAAGAGGAGCAGGGAATACCACGGTCTGCTTGCTCACTGGCTTTCTGCCCATCAGGCAAATGAGATGGAGCAATGAGAAGAAAGAGAACAAGATGCAATAGAAGCGAGTGACATTAGCAGTGAGAAGGCAGAGTAGCCTAAAAAGGGATGTGCAAAGTCATCCAAACGCTGAATCCAGCACTTACACAGGTGGATCATGCACTTGGATCTGGAGAAGCATGTGAAGAGCTCCGCTCACCTGACAGGCTTTTACCATTTTCTCCTTCCCCAGTGTGTGCCCTCCCCTGAAAAGGTGCTCGTCAGACTTGCAGAATAAAATCGAACTGCAGGGAGCTGCATTTCACCAGTAGACTCTAAGGTGGGTTGATTTGTACATTTAGCAATAAAGAATGAGCCCACTTCCACTTGGGTTTGTGTATTCCCCCTTTTGCAGCAAGGTGCTATTCTGAGACTTTCACTTCCATTTTTCATTAAGTGCAGCCTGTGTGTCATCTAACCTTGGACAAACCATGGCTAGGAGTAATAAATCAACTTCAAACCATTGTTTATGAAGCTGGCTTGTTTTTCACTACTACCAGTTAAGAGACAAAGTTCAAGGTAGGAGTGACATGCTAAACTGAATTAAATATAAAAACAAAAGCAAAAGCTTTCGATTTTTCTCCCTACTGCTGTGCTGCAAGAGAGGAGAGCAGTACATAAACCTAGATCTCCTCTTGAGACAAGGGATGAGGAACTGGCAGCCTGAGGGCCACATGCCACCTTAAGATTAATTTCATCCCATCCCTATTTAATGAGTATTATGAAGATGAGGTGGCACAGAGGCAGAAGACAAGAGATGGAAAATCCTCAGTGGTGAAACACACACTCACTTTCAGATCTAGTTCTATCCATGTCTGGTTCTGGTTCTGCCCACTGCCAGCTTCAACTATACCAATCACAATCTTTCAGCCCCCGAAAAAACATGGGTCTTGAAAACAGAAGAGAAAAGAGGTCCCCCACCCTACATTAATCCATGGATTGGCATAAAATTTAGGCTCTGTTTCAATGCAGCTGGCCTTGAGGATCTCAAACTGAGCTATTTATCCATCACATGCTACCTGGTCTACCTGGCCTCTATGAACAACACCCTCTCTGCTGCTGAAAACTCTGCTCAAACTGCCTTCTACTAGTGAAATGAAGCTTTGGGATTCCTCCCATGACTTTTGCTTCATGCAGGTAATTTCAATAACTCAGCTTCAAAAGTCATTTTTGAATGTCCACGTTTTTGGAGTAAAAGCTGAGAAAAAATGTTGTGCCCCCCTTTTTACACTTTTGGTTTGGTTGGTTTTGCAATAACTTATCCTGTCCCTTGTGTATATTGCCTAGGTTCACACAACGTGGTAACCCACCATGGGCAGCCAGCTTTAGTCCTGCCTGGTCAGTTTCCTTAAGTTAAAGCTGCAAAAGGAAGCAGCAAAGTGGATTAATAGCATATAAGGAAATTAGCGGTGAAAAGACAATATTGCATATATGGAAACTTGCACACTGTTGCAAAGGACCAGGAGAAACTACAGTAACAGCAAGGAAGGACCCAGGAGCACAAGTCAGAAGCATGAGAGAGAGGGCGGAGAATCCAGAGGTTTAAGTAGACCGATAGTGGAGGAAGGGCAACATGTCCTCACTGAAAATGTGATCTTGGTTTTGAATGCTGAACTGACACTTCTCAGTGCCACCCACTATTTCAACCCTTCACCTCTCTGCTGCTACGAAACTGATACTGACCCTCCTGCTTTCTGTGGCCCGTTTGGAGCAGTTACTGCTGCAATTGCTGCAGTCCTTCGACAATTTGCAAAGAAGGCAGCTGCACAGGTCAGAATAAATGGACCCCGCAGGATGGGAGGGTGTTGCCACTGGTGTCCCTAAAATCTTAGGCAGTGCTGGAACACAGTGCAGCCAAGTCCACCAGCATCATACTTATTGCCAAAGTGGCTCCATGCAGCCACTTTCTCAGGGTTTCTTTCTTTCTCAAAGAGATTTACCTGAAATGTAGTAACTACTCCAAAAAGGATTAACATCTCCCCTTTCTGGAGCAGCTAGAAAATCAGGAAGGATTGAAAAGGTGATAGAAAATGAGAAGTGTCAGTTCAACACTTAAAGGGTGAGAATACACTATCAAGGGAAAGAAAAAACACACAAACACACAAACATACTTTTGGTGCATTTTCCGCCTTTTTCGTGCTTCTAAGTGCACTACCAGGTCCTACTTTTATTTTACTATTCTTTCTCCACTGGTCCTTTGAAACTGTGCAAATTCACCTATATGCAGCTTCACCTTTTCAACATCCTTGTATATACTCCGCATCTCCCACAACACCCTGTATGTGAAACATATGGACACACTCACCAGCACTCAGTGGGCAGCTATAAATGTATGTTTCTGAAAGACGCACAATAATCACAACCAGGGCTTTTTTTGTCATTGAACGCACCGGAACGGTGTTCCGGCACCTTTTTTCCCAATGGATTTTACAAAGTGATTTTGAATCGCCTGTCGGCGTAGCAGGTCAGCAGCAAACATCATTAACAAAGTGCCTGCGGGCTGCTTTTGTGTCCGCGCCGCCCGGCTTGGGATGCTGCTCGGCTTGGGATTGGTGTGTGTGGTCATGCGCTGAGTGCTTACTGCCTGCGGCGACATGAGTTCCGGCACCCTTTTTTTTTTTTTTTACAAAAAAAAAGCACTGATCACGGCATAAAAATGTTTTAAATAAATAAATAAAATGATAAAATCTGATCCCAACTGTGCATTTTTGTAGCACCAGAACCGAACATGGGAGGGAAGGTTGGAGAATGAAAACAGGTAACAGTTGGAAGGGGGAGAGAGAGACAAAATGGATTTTCTTGCAGACTCCCTGGGAATATGTGCTTTTCAGTGCCACCTGGAGGTCTGAAGAGAAAAGAGAAGAACAAGCCACGACACACTTCATTATTTGTTAGGCATACTTTGGCCTGTTCTGCAAACAAACCAATGCTCTCTCTCTTATTTGCAGGGTAGTTAATCTGTCCATTATATGAGACTTTATTATGTTTCAACTCTCATTTTACAATGGAAAATATGAAAAATCTGCTAAAAGCTAGGTTAAAATGTCAGAAGTTGTGACAGCAGGTTAGTGGCAGGTGGAGAGGCAGAAAGTCATAATCTTACGAGTACCATGTATTTGGCAATCCACAAGTAATTCCCAGACTGATTTAAGAAATTCTGTATAAACATATTTTTCTATTGGTTTTAAAATATCAGAAAAATGAGTTGAAGAAAATGCAGTGTTGGAATACTACAGTTAAAGAAAATCTATATTTTAATCTTTAGGGGTAGAAATAAATTAACTGATTTACTACATGAATGGTTTCCTCAGTTCATTGCCAATCTTTGGAAGAAATTCCAACCTGTCTGAATTAAGCAAGTATGAGAAGAAAATAATAGATAAATTAAAATTAAAGAGACTAGGACATGCAACATATTCCACCATAAATTCCAGTTTTTAGGAAGAAGTTTATATTGGTTTTGTCTTGTGCATCCCTTTTTAAAATAAATGCTATAGAACCTGGTGCCTCAATCAGCATAACATGTTGAAAAAGCAGAGCTTCAACACAAAAGGATTTTTCTCAAATAAGTTCATTAATGTCATATTAGCATCCCAACATTCTTTTTGCCTTCATGGAGGTTCACAAGTAGCAGAGAGATTCCAACAATATTGTCAGCCAAATAACAAACATGTTTTAACACTGGATAATGGCAGTTTGCTTGCTATATCTAGGCATACTTTTTCTACTTTCTTGACAGCAATAACAACAACAACAACGTTTAACAAAATAATTACACCATCTTCCCAATCACTTCACTTGAATATTATTTATTATACAGAACAGTCTCATTATCTGATTAATTAGGAGTCTTCAAAATTCTTCACGATTTCTGTGAAACCTTTACTAAGATATTGTAATTATCGTCATCTTGTGGATATGGAAATATCTGACAGTGCTTTGATAAAGCCATGAAGGAAACAATTGTGTAGCTCCCAGACAATACAGTGGTACCTTGGCTCACAAACTTAATCTGTTCCATGCCTCTGGTCATGACCCAAATTGGTTGTTAGCCAAGTCAGATTTCCCCATAAGGTTCAGTGTAAATAAGGTTAATCCATTCTGTAAATATATATTTTTTGAATCACAGGGAAGACGGGTGCAATTGCAGGTGCGCTGGGATGGGGGGAGACGGGCACGATCACGGGCGCTCGGCGGGAGACGGGGAAGATGGGCCCGGCGGAGATGGGCACAATTGCAGGCATGCTTGGCGGGAGGGGGGGGAGAGAGGTGTGGTTTGCGGCCTGAAGAATTTTTTTTCTGAAATTTCTGTTCACAACCCGATTTGATCATGAACTGAGGCATTCATGAGCCGAGGTACCACTGCATCTGAAGGGTCTCTATATTTTGGCTTCTCCCATCTGAAGTTGCAGATCTCAGAGCAGGAATCTGAATCTGACCTCCAATCCTCAGTCAGCACTGTCACAAAAAAAATATCAACCTCAGAAAAGGGAGCTTTTGAGTGGATGGGGAGGAAGGACGATCCGGGGCACAAGAAACAACTTACTTACCCAGCCTTCTTCAGCCTCTCCTTCCAACACACTCCAGCCAGACAGCCAAAAAAGCACGTTTAGCAACAGATGCAGGACGGGTGTTTTGGAAGCAAAGGATCATCGCTTGCCACTCCTCCGGCCCTGCACAGAATGTCGCTAAACCTCCAAGTTACAATAATCAAGGGCACGAGCCACAGGATTAGACAAAAATTGTACTAAAACCTGCACTGTTCCTCAACTCAAGCATTCCTAGGAATGTGCCGTTTGAGGACAAAGCAGAGGCAGCAACAACCCCACTTCACAACTCAATCCCTCAGCAAGCATACCAGCTAGTTTGGGAAAAAATAGAAGACACAGCAGAAAAGAGATACCAACACTACTGTCGATTCATATTGTCTAAAAGAGAGAGAAAAGGCTTCTCTCAGAACCGTTCCTTGTGTTTAAGAGGAGGCTAATGGGAAAACCGCCTGGTGACAAATGAGCTTACGGTTTAAAATGATAGCAGGTACAACGCAGTGTTCCCTCAAAGGTTTAAATACAACTACACTTTGCAACTGTGAGACAACCATTTAAAAAAGCGGCAGCATTTCCATTTTTTATTTAAAAATACTATGCTTGAAATGTACTGCAGAGAGGAAAACTGATCAATTCTTTTAGGAAAGGACACAAGAAAATACCTTCTGGATCAGACTAAAAGTCTGTCTAGTTTAAGAACAAAATTAATCCATCTGTGCACAATCAATTCATGAGTACCATGTACATTTTGTGTGTGTGTGTGTGTGTGTGTGTGTGTGTGTTGCTTTTTAAAGGTATTAGAATTAATGCCCTCTTTCGAACATATGTTACTATTTCCCACTCATGTTCAAAATGCTGTGGCAGCACACTGCAGGGATAGGAAAACGCATTCCTTGGAAACTGTGGGGAAAGTCTTATTTAATTTGCTTTCCTATTTTGGCAGCACATCTTTTCCATCTTTTATTTGGTTCTCTAATTTTTTGGTATTCATCATGTTAAATAAATTATGGTATTGCCACTTTGTTTACTTCCCACACATCTATACATTAGCTAAGTGTCTGCTGCTTTCTTTTCTGCTCTATCTGTTGCTTCTGTGTTTTGTTTTTCTATTTTCACTATTTTTCTGAGCCCTCAGTGACAGTTTCCAAATACCTTTTCCTTCCAGACATTCAGGAAGAAGGGAGAGGAGGAAAAACACCCAAGCCTAGGTTAGGTTATTTGTGTCTCACCAAACTAGAGTTCAGTGTGATATTCAAACATAGCTATTATTTGCATTGATGTTTCAAAACAAAGTGATTTACAGAAGAATTTTCTTAATTTTCTTTGATACTGTCAAGTTGTTGTATTGAAATCCCAATCATTAATACACACAATCCTCATTCCAAATAAACGAACATGAGTTGGTACACAAATCACTAATAAAAGAAATCAGTTGGATTAGAGTCCCATGAAAAACTACTGAATGACAAAACCCCTTACAGCAATCTGCAAGAGAGAAATGAATTAATCAAACTGTCAAGCAAAGAAGGCTGGGTTTGACCTCCTTCTGATCTCATTACTTCTCTATTACCCTTTTGAAAAACATCCTCTTACAAAGATCACTAATTGAAGATTACATGGAAGGGAATCACACCTCTCCATCATTGTGGTAACTTTGACTCATTTGTCATTCTAATAATTCATTTCTATCCTTTTCTGAACATACATAGACACTAATGGACTATCATCAGTTAAAAAGGCAATTTTTCCATTTAATTGCACTCATTAAATACTCCAATTGGACAACTGGAGAAGCAATAGTTTCCATGTTTAATCATATCAAAGTAACAATGAAGCATTGCTTCTAAATACACCTGGCAACATGTGGAAAGCTCCACAGCATCTCATTCACAACAGGTGCCAACTCATCTCCCACGAAAAATAATGACAGGAATCTCAACCAACTTCTGGGACACAAGATTGAGAGCCATTAACAATGTATTTTCGACTAAAACCTTTCTAAAACTGTGCTGCTCAAAAAAGTAAATGGCACTAAATTATTGTAAACATTGAACCAGATTTAAATTCATATTAAAATTTAGTGACCCAAGTCACCCAAATGTCCCTTTCCAGAAAAAGTGCACTATAATTTTACATTATTTCTTGATTGAGAGTGGCATATCTATAAACACTGATTTAGTTATTACAAATGTAAGAATTCCAGAAAAATAATCTGTTGATACCCCACAATTAAAAATGGCAAAGGAGGAGAAATGTGATTTACTATTACTACTAGTAGAAATACTGCTACATTGCATTAATACCCTGCCTTTTCTCACTCTTGTGAGGAAGTGACCAAGGCCCCATCAGTGAGGGAGTTCAAGGAAAGATTGGACAACCACATGTTGGGGATTACATGAGCAGAGCCAGTTGGAGCTGGGGGTCAGACTAGATGGCCTGGGAGACCCCTTCTGACTCACTTTGTTTCTACGTTTCTAAATGGGAAATGGAGAGGACAGAAAAGAAAAGAAAATGGGAGAAATGAGAGGACTGAAACAGGTCTCTGAAGTAGAGTAACACATGATATGCAGGAAATTTTGGTTGGGGAGGGATTCCCCCAAAATTACCATGAACTGAAAATCGGTTGTACATGTGCACTACCAGGACTCTAAGGGACAAGCAAGACTAATCATTTCTTTCATCAGATAATCATTCTCCTGCAATATTTCTGAGAAACAGAACTGTTCCTCTGGATGTAAACCAATGTTTCAGTTTAAATTCAGTGACCTAAAGCCTTATAAAGGTTTCCCCGTGACATTAAGTCCAGTCATGTCTGACTCTTGGGGGTGGTGCTCATCTCCGTTTCCTGGCCGAGGGAGCCAGCGTTTGTCTGCAGACAGTCTCCGTGGTCATGTGGCCAGCATGACTAGACATCGAAGTGCACGGAACGCTGTTACCTGCCCACTGAAGTGGTACCTTTTTCTCTACTTGCATTTGCATGCTTTCGAGCTGCAAGGTTGGCAGGAGCTGGGACGGAGCAACGGGATCTCACCCCATTGTGCAGATTCAAACCGGCGACCTTTCAACCAGCCAGCCCAGCAGCTCAGCACTTTAAACCACTGTGTCACCTGCATCCCTCAAGCCTTATAAATCTTGGCTTCTCAGATTGAGAAGAAGCGTGTCCACATCTTTTCTCCTCCCTTTTCTTATGTGCCTTAATTTAATACTTCTAGGGTTTCTTAATTATATCACAACTGGGAAAGTGTGGTCAAAGATACAAACCATATTTTAATCTTGATATGCTAATATTGTAGTCAAAGATTAAACCACATATTTTGATCAGGCATAATGGGAAATTGTTATGAAATTTTGGAGGTATTGAACTACAGTTTGGAAAAGAATGCAGGTGGAGCAAGGGGGAAATGCCGCACAACATTCTGTACTGGACAAATTAATATTTACTGGACCAGTGCTGAATGTGTACTGAATCAAGACTGTTGTAACATCTGATGGGGGCCAGAAAAAATACCAGAGATTGTTTTCTTTCAATGGAAAATGAAATATTAGATCATTAATATGAACTTAACATTTTCCCTAAGCAAAGTTATTTATTAGATTAAGATTTCTTTTTTAGATTCTTGGCCTGCCCTATTAGCCACAAGACTCCCTGGGTGAATTAGAATTTCCCAGTATACATTTGCTTTATTTAAGTTAGCCTAACTTGTGTAAGATTTTTTTTTCAGAAGATCATCTGATCAGATCAGAAAGTCATAGAAAATCAGTAAATCAGGGCCAGTAGATCAGAGCTAAGAATCTCCTAACTTAGGATACCAGAAAATTCCAAATAATCCAGTAATACACTGAGATAATTTTTGGTCCCTGAAAGAATGAAAAGCAATCACCACTGAATTGATAATACATAAGTCAATTTTGATGGCATTAGCTCCTTTATCAATAATGCACTTGGTAATTAGTACTGCCTATTGTAATATGCTTTCTATTATGACAAGCGGTGGAATATGAAGGGCGGTCTTACAATTAACACTGTTACCACTTAATGTATACAAGAAACTCAGCACAGTGAATATTTCTATTGCGGCACAAATTTTAAGTGCAAAAAACAAACTGGCATTTTAATACATATTCGCCCCAGAGTCGATACCTGGTGGAAGCAGCTTGAGCAGCAATTACAGCTGCAAGACTTCTTGGGAGAGTGTCTGTCAGCTTTGCACATCTAGATCCTTTAATGTTTTCCCATTCTCTCTGGCAAAACTGCTTAATCTCGTATGGGCTGGATGGGGACCACTGGTTAAAAAAAAAACTCTTGCCACAGATTCTCAAATGTACTGTGATCTGGTCTTGGTCTGGGTCATTTTAAGACATTCAGGTTCTTGCAATGAAATGGCCCCAGTATTATTTTGGCTATCTGTTTAGGGTCATTATCCTGCTGGAAAGTGAACCTTGGCCCCAGTTTCAAACCCCTTGCAGAATGAAAAAGGTTTTCCACTAGAAGCGCTCTGCATGAGGCTACATCCGTTCCGTTCTAATCCTGACAAATTTCCCAGCACCTGAGGAGGAGAAGCATCCTCACGACATACTACCACCACCATCGTGCTTCATGATGGAGATGGCATTCCCAACGCAATGATCATTGACAGCATTCTGCCATAACATCATTTTGCAGCAGACCAAAAAATTCAAAGACCAGATAACTTTGCCACATATTGTGTCTCTCACAGATCTATTTGTAAACTCCAAATGGACGTTGAGATGTATTTGTTCCAACTGTGGCTTCCTTCTCACCATTCTTTCATAAGGTCCAGATCTGTGGTACATTTTGGTATTAGTTTTCCTGTGGATAACTAGGATTTTCTAGGAAGAATATTGATTTCCATTTTGTAAGCATGGATCTAACAAAGCTCTGGACAATGTTTATCATTTGAGAATTTTTATACTATAACCCAGTGCTGATCGGTGCTTCTGTACAAGTTCATCTTGTAGTCTTTATGATGCTGTTTGTTCAGATATACTCTCCAAGAAAGTCTAGGCTTCCAGAAACAGGTGTATTCAACCTTACTCTGACAACAAGCTTGCAGGTGGTCCTAGACCAGCCAATGTCTCACTGTGTATTCTATCTAATAGGGTTGTTGTAAACATACCATGGGGAGGCATGGAAAAAATGTTTATGTCAACCAGAACACCCTGGAAGAAGAATAGGATAAAAGATAATATAATAATTGACACTGTCTGTCTCTCTGGGAGTACTAATGTGCATAAGTGATGTGATACAGCTCAAACCATAGGCCAGAGATTACAGACTATTCCTTGATTTGAAGCCACCAAATCAATGTAGGACTTCCACCAGGAGAAAAGAGATTAGGTATAACTCACTGCAACAGGTTAAGAGGTCCTTTATGTGGCTTTTATCAACATATAATCAGCAACATAAGCTGCAAGAGCCTTGCCAGTCAGAGATAAGGAACCTGCCATGGGAATTTCTCCATTCTGGGATAATTAGTTGAGTCTGAAGGTTGTGCAGATTACAGGGAAACAAGAAGACAGATGCGAGGTAAGCAGCTGAGAACCATCAGAACATCAAAGGCTTCAATGAAAGCACTTGATAGCGTGTCTAGCTGTAGATCGAAGACCAAAACCACACAACGAACCAATTTTAGATAGTAGATAATGATTCTATGGGGGGAGATGAAAGGGTACTGATGATTCTCTAACAGATAATGCAAATTTAGTCCTTGGACAGAACATGAATATATATAGTTCACCAAAAAAATGTGATAATTAGTAATCCACACTTCAGCATGGTCTATTATCCTAGAAGCTACTATAAATATTGGGGTAGGAATGGGGGTAACAGTATGTTAAAAATGAAGCTTTTTCTGATCAATTCCTTTTCTCTGTATTCCTAAGGCAGGCTCCAAACAAAAAAGTTAAGATGTAAACTATTCAAAGAGAATATAAAGTTTAATGAATATAAAAAGTAGGGGCTGGACAAATTTTAATGTATCTGACCATGTGAAATCCCAGCTGGATCTTAAAGTGTTTACACACAGTCTTCCAAGAGGCAATATGCTGCCTGAATTGTACCCAAGGCTCTTACACTCATTTGAGTGCATAAATTCCTGAACTAAATCATAGTAAAGTAATATACTGTTATTGTATTTCCAAATGTGCCTTGCAACCATGTTGCACAAACAATGCTTAGTTCATTGGTATCATTTACGTTCATTAAAAATAAAACAGTCTCATCAGTCTATGAATGCTGATTTTTGAGTTGCAAAAACTCATATTTCCCATGTGTAGGGAAAAGGTATAATTTCTTTTCTTGGATGTATTCACTGCTCTGAACTTCATACATATTTGGGGAATGAAAATAAAATGGAAGATTCTCTTTTCTGTGTATTAGAAAATAATATGTTTTACTCATTAAAGCCTCAAATATAAATGCTATAAACCATGAAATTACCTTTGAGCCTTCACTGAAATAACCAGTTCACAAATAAATGATCCATGCAGAAAGAAAAGCGAAGATTAAAATAAGACAAAAGTTACATTTTTATTTCAGAAAACTAAAAAACATTCAACAGAAAATCATCAGGGCTCTCATCCGCAGAGGAATTCTATTTAAACAGGTAGCATCTTACAACTTGATTGTTATTATTTTTCCTACCTCTTATTTGAAACTATTACTAGCCATATTTGCCTGAATTTTACTGTATAATCTTTCCCCAAAATAAAAGAATTATGCCAAACTAGATGAGTGTACCTAACTTGCCCTCACTGCTTTTTCCACAAAACAAAGCAGTCTATGCTCTTCCAGAAGACAAAGGGAAGTTTATCTAAAGGTGGTAGGGATTGTTTGTTTGTTTGTTTTTTTAATAAGCTCAGAATATCCTGGTGGTTATTACTTGTATTGTCTTGGCTTGAGATTGTATGTGTACCAAGAGCCAGATTTCAGATGCAGTTTTACTTTTTTACTTGGGTAAGAACATCTTATAGTATTTTATTAGAAACCCACTTTAAACAGCAGTTTCCTATTCTACTATGGATTCAAATGGTGTGACCGATAGCAAAGCAACTCCCACCGCTGCCTTCCTGTAATTCCAGAGCCAATGCCAGGGCGCAGAGTGTGGGCTGAAGCAGAGAGCTCTGAGAGGCCGTTCAACTTCCGTTCTGGTTTGGAGATGGAAATGGGAACCGTCTAGTGAGAGTCAGAACCAGTAGCAGAGGCTGGAAGGAGGGCCAGGTACAGCAGGGAAGCTACCTGCATCTGGAGTTGAGAACAGTCACTGTTACAAGATGGGCAAGCACCTGAAGGTATCGTTCACTTCCACATGCAGAGAGAGATTTGTTTGGCTTTACTGCTACCCCTTGGTGAAAAGGAGGATGGCTGAGGAAGGGAACAAGCATGTCTCTGGGAGCAAATCCCCATGGATAGGGTAGGAGACAGTGAGGGAAACAAGAGTGTACTGGTCGCCATTGCCCTAGTTAGGCCAAGGCCATTGGGGCTGAAGGCCGTGCCGAGAGGAGAAGGCCCTGGGAAACTGCTGGCATCTCCGATGGACTGGGGCAAGGAGTTAGAAGGTATGAAGCATGGCTCCAGCCCCATGTTTCCTCCCAGCACTTCCAAATGTGGTCAGTTCCAAGGGTCAGCCTGAATACTTGGAGATGGTGGCCCAAGATAAGCTCTTCCAATATTTTTATGTCCACAGAACTCATTCCGAAGTCTGACTATCTTCATGCAATGTGTCAGTGTCACCCTGACTCTGAAAAGTGTGCCAAGAATATGCCTCTTTCATTCCCAACAGACAAGTTGCCAGACTGATTGGGCAGAATGACTGATTCTGCTTGGCTCTTCCTGCCAAAGATGTATCACTACATCCAAACACAGGGATCCCTTCATGGTTTGTCCCCTTCCTTATATGCCCTCACGCCCCTTAAAATCTATGGGAGAAGCCCTTCTCTGGGAACCCTCGCTAAGAGAGGTAAAAAGGTCATCAACTTGGAGTAGGGCCTTCTCTACTGTGGCACCCAGACTCTGGAATGTACTCCCCAGAGAGGTATGCCTGGCGTCAAGTTTGTACTCTTTTCGGCGCCAGACCAAATCCTTTTTATTTAAACAGTATTTTAAACTCTAATAGTTTTTAAGTTTAGTCGCTCTGTTTGGTTTATTGTTTTGTTCTGTTTTATTGAAATTGTTGTTTTAATTGTCCTTTTAAATATTGAAGGCTTTCCTGAAATCTTGTATAATAGGACGGCATACAAAGGCTTTTAATAAATAAAATAAATAAATATGAGTCTGGCTTGTTGGAAAGAGAAAAACTGGACTTCACAATAAACAATTTTAGTGATTCCCACTTGCAGGAGGAAGCTAGTGAACTAGTAAAGTAAGCCTGCATGCTGCTTGATCCCAATAAAATGATTTTTTTCCTAGAACCTTAACTTATTATGACATCTAAACTAGCCCAATATGGAACAACATTGCTTCCTTAAGGGATCAGAATCATGGAATAGCAGAATTGGAAGGCGATAATATAGCAGTTGGGCTCAATGTAGGACTCTAAATTAAAGAGACTGCATAAGGATGTCTCTCTCAATGCCAGCTATGAATGATCTCCATTAAAAAGAGCATCGCAGTGAATACACATTCAAGATGATTTAAGGATTTCTTTACAGAATTGCAACCGTTAGCTTTGCTCAACAAACAAACCACAAATATACTTCTCTGCAAAAATACTTTCAAACTTTGCAAACTATAGTCCAAAGAGTTGCCTTGAATAAAAAAAAAGATAATTAAGCAAGATAAAAATAAAATAAGCGAATAACATTTTAACTCATATGTAAGTTTTCTGATATACTTTTAAGGAATTATTTGTGTAAATACCCATTTTTCACTTATTAATTTGATAACTGCCACTTTTAAAGCTTATACTTAAATATAGCCTCCCCTCCCTCCCTCTTTTTCTGTGTGTGTAAATCTGCCTCAATTCAATGGAGTAATGAAAAGCACAATATAATTAGAAGGAAATGTCCATTACTGTCTTATGAGTATCAGTTTCAGAATAAAAGTTTAATTTAATTTCATTGCCTATTTAATATTTTTAGCCACACTGCTATGCCAGAGTACAAGAGGAGCTTCGAATTAGCATAATATCACCTAATAATTTTTGAGACATCTTTTTTAAAATTAAATAACATTCCAGTCTGACCATCTTAGTCTATACAATTTGCAGTGCTGTAAAAGCATTTTTTCCAGATATGCCCCCTAAATAATTAAGCTGTTCCTTTTACCTTACTTCCTATATTATAGAAGTCATTTTCCCACAACGAATCAATAACTCATTCCTTACATCAGTCATTTTTCTCCATTTAACTGAATGGACTAAGGTCCGACATTGCAAGTTACATTACCTCTGAATTATGTGTGTAATTTAAAATTCAAAGTACTACAGCAAGGAGCTTTTTAGACTCTTCAGACTGTGTATGTCTATACCTCTTATTGACTGCAAAACTCACTCATAAAGAGTTAAAACCATAAAACCCTAACAGAAAAGGAATGCTGAAGAACAAATTCAGTAATTTCCCTTTTAAAGAAAATAAAATGCAAACCATCAGGCACAATTTACATTAAAGACAGCGTTAAAGCTTATAAATTGTGTCCTATGATTTAAAGAAATCACCAATGCATTCATTTTGAAATGTTACTATAAACCTTACAGCTCCTATTAAACAGGAAAGTCACTGACTTCACTGAAATGTATAACAACAACACCGACGTGCCTGAGTGTGTCTTCCACTTCTTTTTATACCTGCCTAACATAATGACAATTGCATGTAAGTCACATGAGGTGAGGACCACATCTTAGCTCTACCTATGCGCTCTTTTAAAAATAGTAATGAAAGCAATCACGTGATTACAAAGAAAGCCAAACATTATTTTAAAATAAGATTCCGAAAGTAGCCTAAATTTTGGTGAATGTGAAAAAGAAAACGAAGTCAGGTTTCTGCATAACCAATAGCAATGTAATTAATTGCCCTCTCTCTCAATAATAAAACCTTTCTGCAGCCAGAATGCTTAAAAGAATGGCTTTTAGAAATGTTGGATTTCATAGCTTTCTGCATAATCCACAACCTCGAAGACAGCAACACTGAGACCTACAAATAGTTCATTCCAAAACAGGCCACTGTGAACAACATAAACAGGATTCTTTTTCAGTGCATGTCAGGCTTAATGCAACAGAATACACACCACAGAGTCTTCTGCCAAATCTGAAAAGTTTCTATGGAGTATATTCCCTGTGTGCACTCTCATCTCTTCATTTTTTGATCTCTTCACCCTTTTTACATCTTCTCTCTCAAGCAATGTAAAGCATATACAATGCAATTATGTTGTTGCACTAAGACTATTGACTGGAGTAGAGGACTCTGAAACATTGGAATCAAACAACATGGAATGGTGATGACACAATTCAAAACCTAGTTCATGTTTCTGATTATTAAAGATTCTACTTATAAATTTTGCATTTCATAAAACTTTGATTATTAGCCCTTTCCAAAGTATCATACTGATTTTGCTAATTACTACAGCAAAGCTTTACCCAGAAAGCTCAGCAAAAGCTTCATCATTCCATGTTGGCTCAGCAACCTGATTTCTACTTCAGCAGCAACTACCAATCCCAGTATACAAATGGGAATCTGCAAGAGAAGGGGAGGAAAAGCATTGCTGGCTATTAGCTTTGCATGAGAAAAGAAAGCATCAACTTGTTATATTCTAAGGATGCTTCTCATGTGTGAATGTATTTCATTGCTCTTAAAAAAAAAACATTCCAAAATGGACAGCCTGATATAATTATACAGTAATGTTATCCCAGAAGTCACCTTTTCCAACAGTCACTGCCTCTTTTCCTCAGATTGGTACACCTTTAAAAAATCATTTATTAATAGATCACTTTACCTCATAGTTCCTGTAATTCTGTCTGAAAACAGCCACACAAAATACATGGAATTATTTGGATTATTACTGAATCGTTTGATATTCCACTGCAATCTTAAACCAACATTTCAAACCTGTCTTGTTCTTTAAAGAAAATTTCCAGCAAATGTGGTCAGAAGTATAAACAAAAGCAGTATGTTGTTTCCAAACAGTAGCACTGTAGTTCTTTTTTGCATGTAAACTCTCACTAGATGAAAATATTATTTAGCTTTAAATCAAAGAATATGTTATAGTAGTTAGGTTCAACAGTACTAGAAAGTGAAAATTCCTCATCTGGGGCTGTATTATTTGTTAAAAAAAATCTACTTCAAAACATTAATCAAATTTTTCGCCTACTGGGCAGCCATATGGTAAACAGCATGTGAATCTCACAAACTTGCTGATCTCCTGTAACTGGGTGCTATTAATTACGCTTGCTGCATCCATCTCTTGGATTTCGCTTTGTGAAGAAAGTATTTATTGCAACAGCTTTTACAAAACAAGGGAATGAAAATCACAATTGATTAATGAGCTGAATGGAAATATTTCCGTTAGCAGATTTTTAAAATGAATCAGGATTAATACCATGGGTAAGACACAAAGCTGCAGCTAGTGTTCTACATAGCTTATTTTATACACCACCACCCCGCCTCATGTGTGATTATTCACCGAAATAAAAATGGTTACACTCTCTCTCCTTCATGTGTGTGTTGGAGGGCAACAGAGCATAATGGCAATGGAATTCATGCCCTGTTTGAGACTCCATGGGAACTTCCAGTTGGCCAAAGCGGCGAACAAAATGCCGGCATAACGGAATGGGTCTGATCCTTCAGCACGCTTCTTCTTATAAGAATATTTTATTTGCATTCTCTAAAGATCCTATATGTGTGATGCACAGAGACTATGAAGAAGAGCATTCTCTTGCATTCTCTAAGATAAAACTGAAACAGTGAAAATGTGTGTAGCTGCTAAGCCTCATGGTGTGACCCTGAACTTGAACATCTTCCAGCAGGTTACAGCCTCTTTCCTTGCTGGGAATACAAACTGGATAGGAAACTTTTAAGAAATGTGAATAAGTTGTTGGTGAGCTTCTGAGTTTTGGCCTGCAAAAACACAGTAAGGAGGATTATTTGAAACCAAGACCTTTTTTATACTCTTCACCTTCCTGCCCTGTAACAGGAAGTAAGTGCAGAGTGACCTGGGGTGAAGGGGAGGGAACTAGGATTAGCCAAAAGAGGAGCAAATCACCTGCCATGTTAGGCTGCGGTTCCTGGAGACATCTTGCTTTCTGGATAGCATTGCCTCTTCTAAAAACTCAAAGTGATAAAATTTCATCATTAATTTCTTTTTTTAAAGAATTCTCTGTTCCAAGTCAACCTAGACAACGGTTTTCTTCCACTTTTTTTATAGTTATGACTTCCTTTCTTTCCAAAACTTCCAGTTCCTGCTGCTGTATAACAGCAGCATAGCCAAAACCTGACAGTAAGAATTTATTCTTTTCTCCTCCTTTTCTTAAAGATGGAAGTTTGCAAGTGAAATGGAAAGTGTTCATAGCTAACATTAAAGGATGATCAAATGTATAACTTGGGCTGGGCAGCAGATGAGATGGCGAAACATATAACTAGATTTCTATGGGTGATGTAATACAACCTAAAGGCACCTTATGGGTGTGAGATGCATGTTTTTGCAATCCAGAATTATCAACATTTTCATTCAAATAATGGTAGGGGTTGCATGGAAACTCACAACACAGAAACCTAGTCAGGCTTGGAGATAGGAAAGACTGACCAACTTTTCCCACTCAGTTCTGTGGTAAATTGTATATTTATCCATTTTAATTTTGAAATGTACATCACATTTAAATTCATAAAGGAATTCCAGAGTAAGTAAAATATATGTTTCCTCCTAGCTGGTCAAGCAACTGAACTGATTGATTCCAATAGTGAAATAGAACATAACTAGTCATGGGATACTCACACACTCACTCTTGGCATATTAATCCTTTATTGATTCTATGTTTAAATGCGGGAACATGAGAAAAAATTAAGTAAAGGAACATAAAATATACTTAAGGTTAATGTAATAACACTAATCCACATACAAAATACCTTCAATTACCATAATTTTAAAAAGCTGAACTTTTGAACAAATATTTCAACCAAGAGCCATCAGAATACAGGTGTCCAAGATGGCACTTGATTATATTCATAACAAAAAATCTAGAAAAGTTGTAATGAGCACCCTAAAATGAATACTTCACACCTTGCCATCACATTTTGAGTGATCGCCATACCTCTCACACATACAATGTGGCTGCCTGCTTAAAATTTTAAAGAGATAACAAAATGTTTAACAAGATACAAACCTCAGAGATCATTAATCAATATGTTCAACGTTATTTGTGATAATTCATCATGACATTATATTAATGACTTACTGTACCCTTCAGAGGTGAGATTAATGCAAATGAGCAGCCACAATTAACTTTACTGCTCCCAACTCACAAGAATGGACAGATGATTATAAATGACGAGTATATGTCAATTACAATATCCAATAAAGTGAAGCTTAGAGGGTTATCTACTTTTATAGCTCTTCCTTGACGTAGCTGAGTTTAGCTCAGCCCACTGTTGTCACAGTAATATCACTATTTTCAAGGCGAGAGTAAAACTAATAATTTTTGATCTCTTAGAAGATGGTCTTGAAAAAAGTTATGTCCAAGTAGATTGTCTGAAGTGTAAAAACGGCAGGAAACCAAGAACAGATGCTGCATTCTTCAAGAGCTAAAGAAAATTGTGTCTGTTTTCAAATTGAAACAGTAAGGCCATGAAGAAAATAACCTGCCCTGCTGTGTAATATATTTATTCAATTAAACAAAAACACATTAACGGAGCATTCCAAAAGACCTTTCTTGTAGTAACTTGCATTCTTACAATGTAACCCCAGAGAGAATTAAAAATAGGGAAGCATCCATATGAGTTTTCTCTCCATATCTGATACATTCATGAATTAAGAAGTGTGATGAAATGTACATGCTCAGATGTCCAAATGTGAGAATTTAGTGGCCTGTTGTGATAATTTCTACTATTTGACAATGGAACATTTAATATGTCTATGAATTCAGGCCAATATGGCCTTGAATGAAATATACTGATTATTATTATATTTGTGCTCCCATATTTGTGGTGCGCATGTCATCTTCCACAAAAGCAACCAAATGCTACTGCAATGGATGTGGCATTCACCGAAATACCCTTTCAGGGCTACCACAGCCCGTGGCGAAGAGCTTCAAGATCCCTTCGGAGTCTGCAGTCGTTCACTCGAAGGAGAAAGCCGAAATCAACAACCTGCTCCCTTGTCCTTTCACCTCTAATCCAAGTGGGGAGGCTCCAATCTATTGGGTCCCCTGTGCCTCAAGCCTGCAGGCGCTGAAGTGGGGTCCCCTGCCATTTAAGTAGAGGCGGCTTTGGGAAATTCCAGTGGGAGGTGGTGACAGGAAAGTTAGCATCTGCCTGCCTCTTTCTATAGGCAGATATCTGAATCTAGCCCATTGTATAGAGACTTGCTTAGGACTTGAATCCAGATCTCCTTCAGACTGAAAAAACATTCCAATGAATTCTGATGGGGAAAGTATGGCCAATATGAATTGAGACCTCAGAATACAGTGTGGCTACATGGAGGATACACTTCAAAAGTTATTAGACATGCTGGTTAAATGGAACTTCCACATTCAGGAGTGCACCTTATCTTCAACAACAGAGGAAGGTTCAGATAAAGGACCAACTTTGAGATCTACTTGTAGACTTTATGGATGCACTGACGTGGCCACTGCCAGAAGACGAGATGACTATCTGATCCAGCAGAGATGCTGTTAACCTGTTTTCATTTTAAAATTAAAGATATACGTAAAGCTCTTCTAGCCTCTGACCCCCACTTTGGAGATCAGAAGTCAGGACCCAGAGCATCTGCAAGAACTGGGAGGGGGGACAATTAAGGGGACTCCCCTCCAAGAAACTGATAGCTCCTACAAATTTTTCACTCTCCATGGCAGGCAATTCTTTCCATGGACTGGTATATCTTTGGAACAGAGAAATGCCCTGTGACTATGGCCTATCCCACATAATACAGCCAGACAAGCCCCCTGCCCCCCACCACTGCCCCATAGTGGTGAGAAACAGTTCATATGGACACAGGCTTGAGCTCATTTGAACACCTGCTCTGTGGCAATGAGGGCCGTGAGGAACTCAAACCTTTCCACTAACACTGTACCTAACAGAGTACCAAACAGAGGTAACACTGCACCTAACAGGTGGTCAGGAGTCTGCTACATTCTGGCGCACAAGAAGGGGTAAATAGCTCAGTGCCCTGATGTGACCAATTTGTGCAACACACTGCAAAGAAAATTGACTCAGGCCTGGTGGATGTAGAGCTGTACTTGTCTAACAGTGTAGCCTGAAGAAGCAGGCAGCAACCTTGGAGAAGGCTCACTTGGTCTATCACTTGTGCGCTGGACCCTTCCCTTTACTGGCTTTTCAAAGCAGCCAGCAGTGTGTGGATACACAGAGGCTGTAAAGCTTGTCTTCAGGGGAGTGTAATCACATTTAGAATAAGTTAAATCCTTATTCCCTGATCTGCCTTTCAAATGACCAGCAACCCCTTTGTTTTGCCTGGATTAAACTTTGCCCTCATCCAGTCCATTACTGACATCAGGACAGAGCTGGGTGTCAAAAGCATACCTTTAGAATGAGCCTTCCCAATACTTTCCAGCATAGGTTAAGCATGGGAGAGGAAATGGAAACTTGAGGGCCACCACATTTAATGAGAATTCCCCAGAAACATCTTCTGAGATCATTCTTCCAAGAAGAACCACCATATAACAGTGTCTCCTAGTCCCATCCCAGACATATGACCCAGAATCCCACCACAGGCAATGGTACTGAAAGCTGCCAAGAGATTCAGCATAACTGACACTTGTCCTTTCTAGTTCCCAGAAATGATCATGCACCAAGCCAACTAAAGCAGCCTCTACCCCATAATGAGGACTAAACCAGATCAGAAGACCCATCTCGTCTAGAAGTTCAACTTGCTTTAGAAACCACCACAGGCTCCAGCACCTTGCCCAGTAATTGAATTTTTGAGACCAGCCAAAATTATCTAATACAGTGGTGTGCACATGTATCTGGACATGTACTTTTAAAGAAAAGTCTTACCATTGCTTGCTTCAGGCAAGCTGCTGTATATCAAATTACAAACAGAAAATTTGGAACAGATTCCTTAAGCTGGTGGGGGTAGCGTCTCGGGTATGGAATGCTCTTCCCACTAAAGTCTACTTGGAGCCAGTGCTGTCACCCTTCTGGCAACAAATTAAGTTTGTCCTCTGTTCTAAGGCATTTGATTGCAGATGCTGGAACATTTATATCATGGGGTTTTTAAGTTTCTATGTTAAAAATGTATATTATTGTTATTCACTGACCAGAGAGCTTCAGCTATTGGGTGGTATATAAATCAAATCAGTAAATAAATGTTTGTGATTTGCAATATTTGACAACTGTGTTAGCTATTGGGTGATGTAGAAAAGAAAGCAACCAACTCTTCATGCATTGACAGAGGTGCATTAATAACAACTGAAACATATTCCAAAAGCCAGTGAACTTGCCCATCCATCTCTTTTATTTTCTATTCTTTTTTCTTTTACTTTCACTGTCCCTTTATCGTTCCCCTTCTCTGTTTTCCCCTCTCACAGAATTAATAAGTCAGAATTCTTGGATTATCACTGTGTGGATGTGGTCAATGGGTCCTTCACTAGAAACACATCTTGAAGCAGATGATTTATATACATCTTGAAAATGCAGCAAAACTTTGGAAGAAACCAGCTTGTCAGGTCAGATTATTGTTCTTAAAAAAGAAAAAACTTATTAAAATGTGCATCTGTATTTTTAAGGTGGTAAATTTAGAACACCAGAACCCAAATAATAACTCTGAGCTCAATAAACTCTGAAGGCATTTTGTATGACACCCTCCGTCAATAGGAATAAGATACATCATTAACTGGAAGAAAAAATTAATAAGGTCTAAATATAATTGCACTGAACAATATGTGTGAATTAATAACCTGCCAACTTCAATGCAACTTAACAAAAATAGATTTTACTAATTATTCAACACATTCAAGTTGGGTAAATAAGATGTTATTTTCCAATGCCTCCTGTTTAATTGCAGCTTGGCACCAACAAATATATATCAAAATTATAGTATTTCCCTTGACAGGAAGCTCCTTGCTTCCACACATTGTTATGGCTCTCTGCAGAGTAACCCAGAACTGCTGACAACCTTGAACAGTGCTACAACAATATTACTATACTTGGCACAGAAGTACCCTTGCGGCAAGAGAAAAGCTGTAATTTGGACTGTCACTTCCTATTACACTGGATATTGTTCCACTGTATGCACATGCACAGACTCACACACTCTTAATAGCCCACAGTTTCTCACTGCCCAGTCCTTTTATAATAAATAAATAAATAAATAAATAGCATCATAAAACAACTAAACCAATAGTTAGATCCTTTTGTCTCCAAATCGTCATTACACATGCAAAAACAACAAAAAGCCATGTGTGAAAGGCATCTGTACTATGGATTATTCAAGTGTATTTCCCAGAGCTAGATTGTACTCTTCATGCTGAAATGCTTTCTGCTGTAAAACATAATATTGACACTGCCTAATATAAAAATGCATATCCAATTTTATCAATGTCAAAAATCTCCAGATGCGTTATATTGCATGGGAGATATACAATACTATTTGACCAATTAATCATGTACTCAAATATCAAGCTTTTTATTTACCAATTTTCTAAGTACACAAAATTTTTATATCTTGTATAATTCATTTTCTTGCTTAGTGTTATGTGCACCACAGAAAAAAACTATGTACACTGCAGAATTCCCAGTGTATTTGAACAGGTATAACTTGTACTTGGCAGACATGGGGTGTACTTTATGTAAATGTGGAATTATTTATTTAAATGATTTGTGCAAAACCTACAGGTTGAGACATCTTATTCTAGTTGGCGCAAACATTTGTGAGCAAAATGAATGCACATTTGTAGATGTGCTCCCTTCAACAAGTCCATATGTATATTTCCTTAATAATTCAGACTTAATAAAATAACGGTCTTCCTACCAAAAATTGGACATTTCAAGTTCCATATCTCTCCCGCTAAGGCAGTCCTTGAACAGAGCAGGGCAAATCCACATGAGTGCTGGCTGAGGTCAGAAACACAACAGAAACGGGTAGTGCATAAAAACCAGTGCAACCTGGGTAGCAAAAGCGCATGCACACCCGGTAGTCCAGAAGCAAGCACAGTTCAGAACGGCAGTATCATAAGCAAGGTTATTGCGGCCCGATGATGTGGACAAGGTGCTTGGGCGAGTACGTCCAACCACTTGCCTTTTGGACCCTTGCCCGTCTTGGTTAATAAATGATTCCAAGCACGGGATTGGAACCTGGATCTTGGAAGTGGTTAACGCTTCTCTGAGGGAGGGTCGGGTGCCTGCCCCTTTGAAGGAGGCGGTAGTCCGACCGGTCCTGAAGAAGGCGTCACTGGATCCAGAGATGGCCACTAATTATAGACCAGTGGCCAACATCCCGTTTCTGGGCAAGGTGTTAGAACGAGTGGTGGCGGGACAACTCCAAGCACTCTTGGATGAAACTGATTATCTGGACCCATTGCAGTCCGGCTTCAGACCCGGGTACGGTACTGAATCTGCCTTGGTCGCCCTGTATGATGACCTGTGCAGGGAGAAGGACAGGGGGAGTGCGTCCCTGTTGGTTCTGCTGGACCTCTCAGTGGCTTTCGATACCATCGACCATGGTATCCTTCTGGATAGGCTTGCGGGATTGGGGGTTGGAGGCACTGCTTTGCAGTGGTTCCGCTCCTATCTCAATGGCCGGTTCCAGAAGGTGGTGCTGGGGGACTATGGCTCTGCACCATGGCAGCTATGCCATGGAGTACCGCAGGGGTACATTTTGTCCCCTTTGCTGTTCAACATATACATGAAACCGCTGGGAGAGGTCATCAGGAGGTGTGGGCTGCGGAACCATCAGTACGCTGATGATACCCAGCTCTACCTCTCGTTTTCCACCAATCCAGGTGAGGCAGTGGCTGTGCTGAACCGGTGCCTGGCCGAGGTAATGGGCTGGATGAGGGCCAATAAACTGAAGCTCAATCCAGACAAGACGGAGGTCCTGTTGGTTGGTGGATCGGGCTTCGGAGAGGGTGAATTGAACCTTGTCCTGAATGGGGTTGCACTCCCTCTTAGGGACAAGGTCCGCAGCTTGGGAGTGCTCCTCGACCCAGAGCTTTCACTGGAAGCTCAGGTAACAGCAGTGGCGAGGAGCGCTTTCCTCCAGCTTCGGCTAATTCATCAGCTGCGCCCCTATCTGGAGAATGACTGCCTTGCGACAGTGACACATGCGTTGGTGACTTCCCGTTTGGACTTCTGTAACGCGCTCTACGTGGGGCTACCCTTGAAGACGGTCCGGATACTTCAATTGGTCCAAAATAGAGCTGCCAGGCTGCTGACGGGGACTGGACGTTATGTTCACATGACTCCAGTTCTCCGTCAGCTTCACTGGCTTCCCATTGAAGTCCGGGCCCAATTCAAGGTGTTGGTTATGACCTATAAAGCCCTAAACGGCTTGGGTCCTGGTTACCTGAAGGAGCGCTTACATCCTTATATGCCCAGCCGCCCCCTGAGATCGGCGGGAGAGGCCCTTCTCCGGGAGCCCTCCATGGAAGAAGTTAGGAGGGTGGTTACTCGGAGGAGGGCTTTCTCAGCGGTGGCGCCTAAGTTATGGAATGCGCTCCCCAGAGAGGTCCGCCTGGCGCCGTCGTTACTTGTTTTTCGGCGCCAGGCGAAGACCTTTTTATTTAAGCAGTATTTTAAATGTTAATATTATTGAATTTTATTTGGCCAGGGCGGCTTGTTTTATAGTGTATGTTTTATATTATATATTTGTATTTTATTGTACATATTTTAAAATGTTATTTTAATTTTTTGTTGTAAGCCGCCCCGAGGCTTCGGCGAATGGGGCGGCATAAAAATGTTTTAATAAATAAATAAATAAAATAAAAGGTTCTGAAACCTGAGGGTTCATTTGATGTGTAGGTCACAGGAAGGGCTCTGCAGTAGGGGCTCTGCAAGAGGCCGGGACCTGCAAGGTGCATTGCTATAGCAGGTACCAGACCTCAGGACTGATATCAACCTTTCCCAGTCTGGTGACCTCCAGATTTTTTGGACTACTGTTTCCAGAACTGATTACCTTTGCCATAATCCTTAGAATTTATGCAAGCTGGCCTTCAAAGCATCTGGAGTGTACCAGGCTGAGCAAAGTTGGCTTATCCTGGACCCCACCCAACTGCAAGCATTTTATTTATTTACTTATTAGGCTTTTGTATACTGTTCATTGGCACAGAGTTCTCAGAATGGGGTACAATAAAATCCTATCAAAACAATATAGAATATAGAATTAGTTCAAAATCTGGTACAGCTGCAATATAACATCTGTACAACTAATAAAACTTAATCAATATAGACAATGTTCAATAATAAACAAAACAGTATGTGACAATAATTTAACAGTTAATCCACATGTACAAATAACAATATACATAAAAACCAATATAAAACCAAATAATCATATTCAACAATTTAAAGAGTGAGAGAAAATATATAGAGTTGATGCCTTGGCTCACGAATGCCTCAGTTCATGACCAAATCAGGACGCAAACAGACATTTCATAAAAATGGCCACAGGTTGCGAACTCTGCATCGGATGACGATCACAAGTGCACCTGCCTTCCCTGGACGACAGCAACTGCGGTCGTGCTGGGGGGATGGAGATGGCCACCCTCGTGCTGGACGGGGAGATGGCCACGATTGCGCCTGTGTTCCCTGCCCGAGTGCGCGCCCCCGCCCCCCCAGTGCACCCGTGATTGTGCCCGTCTCTCCCCACCCCCCCACACAATTGCTGGGGGAGGGAGATGGCCACAATCTTTGTTGTTCTTTGTCACTTTGCTTCAAATGTTTGTGAGTAAAAAAAATAGTTGCAGAATGGATTAACCTTATTTACATTGACTCTTATGGGGAAATTTGACTTGTCTCACGACCAATTTGGGGCATGACCAGAGTCCTGGAACGGATTACGTTTGTGAGCCAAGGTACCACTATATCTCCATGGAGAACTGGTTCCATAAGCAAAGGTAGCTCCAAGAGAAGGACCTCCATTGATGACCCTAGGGCTTGGTTATGTGTATATTGGAGGAGATAACCAGGCTCTAAGCCATTTAGGCATTTATATGTTGCTGTGAGTGCCTGAAAGTGGGCCTGGACTTCAATTGGTAACCAATGCAGATGATATATGTTCATGCCTGTGCATTCCTGCCCTGTTTGTACCTATTGAAGTTTCTGGACCATTTTCAAGATCAGCTCCACATTCAGCACATTACAGTAATCTATACGTGAGATTACCAGAACATGGATTACCATGGCTAGCTTCTGTCTGCCCAGGTAGGGACACGGTTAGTAAATCAAAGTTGATGGAAGGCATTCCTGACCACATATGCCACCTGGAGCTCCAGGGAAACTCTGGGTCCAGAAGAACCCCCAAGCTATGCACCTTTATGGACAGTGCAACCTTGTCAATGACAGGGCAGATATTGTCCCCCTGGACTAAGGGCCAAGAACACAGGTGGTAAACCAAACTTGTCCTAGCACCTTGTCCACATAGCTTCATACTTACAGGAATCTGTCACTCAGTTATTACAACTGTGATTTAAGGCATATGTGCCCTCTGAAGTTTGAGAATGGATCAGCCTTCTCTTCTGACTCAGAAGGGAGTTCTTCTATCCCACATGAGCTGGGGACCCACTCCAAGGGCATCCTCCAGAAACACATCTTGTAGGACTTCTTGGTCATTTTGAGTTGAGAGGTTCAATCTGCCACTGAGGTCTCCCAGTTCTGGAAGGTCTAGCTCGACATCAGAGGGAGAAATGTCCTTGGCTAGAACAGGGCAGGCAGAACAGTCTCACTCCCTCTAATCACATTCAGGTGAGATAGCCACTGATTGAAGCCGAAGAAGACCACTGAGAAGCAGGTATCCGCACAATCATAGGAATCCAAGGTTTGCAGAAGTACAAAGGGTCTTAACCCCACCCCTAAAGAACGATGAAGACTGGGGGTCCTCAAATAATCACAGAATATAAGTACAGTTCAGAAAAGGAAACTTTACAAAGAGAAAGATGGAAAAGAATAGCTCGCTTGAATAAACTTGCACTGGAGCAATCTTTTTCATAAAACAATACATTGCAGCATTTTGTAACAGATCCCACTTATGTCCTGCAACGTAAATGTAAATTAAATGCGGATTTTCACTACCTAGATCAATACATCATTATCAGTCATCAGGGAAAGAGAGTTCCTAATATTGTTTCATTAAAATGACATAAGGTTGAAATCTTTTTTTGTTACACTAGAGCTAAGCAGTTCCTACCAGTGAAGCATTTCAACAACTACCAGTTGTTTGACAGTTTCTGGCCAAGTTTCTGGCCAAGACACAGTTTCTTGTGATTCTTGTAAAGATCACAAGAATGCTTGCAGAAGAGCCAGTCTGGTTTGCCTTCACTGATTTCTATTACCCTATGCAAGCTTCCATATGTTTTATGATATTTCCACTCTAAAGAGAATGAGAGACACGAGACAACTACTCGTAAGATCCTACATCAGCTTAGCTGAGTTCAATTTCTATTTGGTCCCCTCTTCCACAACAAACTGGTTCACACACAAGATCAAACCATAATTTGTGTTCTGTGCACGAACAGCCTGCATGAAATGGTCTTTTCCCCTTCTCCACTGATGCGCCTGGGAAAATTTAACCAGACTTAGTTTTTCTTTATCAGGTTCCTGGATTGTCATTTGTGCAAACCAGGAATTGCCATTTAAAATAGAATTTGTTTTGCAAAGCACACCAGAAAAACAATCTAGTGTTTGAGATCTGTTTGTTTAGAACTGACCAGCATTTCTTTTGAACCACAGTTGCAGGTTTGCATGTAACAGGAAGCCAGAAATCTTATAAAGTGAAACTAAATTCTTTATTCCTCTTCCTAGCTGCATGAGAGGTAGAGAAGGGAGGGTATGTGCTCAGTATGTGAATTAGGTTGCTTTTCTTTTCCCCCAACCCCTTTTCCTTTTGTAACAAATTTATGAAATTCTAAGCCACTGTTTTAAATTGTGAACCATTCTCAGTCCATTAGAAAAGGCAAGGTATGAAAGTAGTAAATAAACACATTTATTAAATGGAAAGCTTTCTTCACATTTTGGAAGGCAGAACAAATCCAGAGTCTCAATACACTTTTAATATGGGGCCCTCTCTACCTGCTCACTTTTATACATGCTTAGCTGTATTTCTACAATAAAACACAATAAAACCATTATAGATGTTAAACAAAATGAAACAGATGCTAAGCTACAAATTGTAGCAGTGCATTTAAGAACTGCCACAGTTATTTGTTTTAAAGATTTATAACCTGCTGTCCCATCAAATAAATTCCAAGGCAGCTTATGATATATTGAAACCCAAATAAGTTGATAAGTATAACAACAGGGTGTGGAATGGGCTTCCAAGGGAGGTGGCTGAGGCCCCATCGGTGCGGGTGTTCAAGGATAGGCTGGACGTGCACATGGAGGGCGTGTCGTGAGCGGAGCCGGCTGGAGCCGGGGGTCAGGCTAGATGGCCCGGGAGGCCCCTTCTGACTCGCTCTGTTTCTATGCTTCTAAATCAGCATAATGAGAAACATTCCAGTAAAGCCTTGAGGAAACACAACACCTTTGTGACCAGACAAGCATGTTGTGGTAAAATTTCATACAGTTGTGGAATGTAACACAAAACACCCTGCTGATGGCAGCCAGACTTCTACAGGTTTGGAGCTGGGGATATTAGTAAAAGTATAGATTTGTATGAAAGGTGATGTCCTGTTACTAAGCTGATTAATTCAATTTTAATTTAATTTAATTTAAACATTTATATGCCGCCCTTTGCAGCAGCCTCATGATGGCTTACAGAAGATAAAAATATCAATATAAATAACAATATGGTACTATAAATATCATTAAAAACATTCAGCAATAAAACAAAACAACAATATATCATCTCATAACGAAAGGAAAGGGAAAAAATAAAAGAAAATAAAGATGAGACTGTATACAATTAATGATATTATTAAAATTAGTGGTATTAATTATTAAAATAATGGTTAGATGAAAAGGTCTTTACCTGGCACTGGAAAGAGTAGAGAGTTGGCACCAGGCGGATCTCTCTGAGGAGCATGTTCCAGTCTGGGTACCACCACAGAGAAGGCCCTCCTCTGTGTGGATACCCTCTGTACCTCTCTCAAAGAGGGTTACCAGAACAAGGCCTCCCCTGCCGATCTTAAGGGGCAAGAGGGCATAAAGGGGAGGAAACATTCCTTCAGGTATCCTGGACCCAAAGCATTTAGGGCTTTATATGTAAGTACCAGCACCTTGAATTGGGCCCGGACTTCAACTGGGAGCCAGTGAAGCTGATAGAGGACTGGTGTTATGTGAAAATAACGAAAAGTCCCCGTCAGCAGCCTGGCAGCTCTATTTCATACCAACTGAAGTATCCAGACAATTTTCAAGGGCAGCCCCACATAGAGTGTATTACGATAATCCAACCAGGAAGTTACCAGGACATGTGTCACCATTGCTAGCAGCACTCGTCCAGGTAAGGACGCAGCTGTTGGATCAGCCAAAGCTGAAGGAAAGAACTCCTCACCACCTCCGTCACTTGGGCCTCCAGGGACAGCTCTGGGTCAAGGAGCACTCCTAAGCTGCAGACCCTGTACTTTAGAGGGAGTGCAACCCCATCCAGGACAGACCCAAAATTACCTGAAAACCTGAACTGCCTACCAACAGGACCTCCATCTTATCTGGATTGAGCCCCAGTTTGTTGGCCCTCATCCAGCCCATTACCTCGGCCAGGCACTGGTTCAGGACAGCCATTGTCTCACCTGGTCTGGTTGAAAAAGAGAGGTAGAGCTGGGTGTCATCAGCGTACTGGTGACTCCACAGCCCAAACCCCCCGATGACCTCTCCCACCGGTTTCATGCATGGGGGACGAAATAGAGCCCTGCAGCACTCCATGGCAAATCTGCCATGGCACAGAGCTAACATCCCCCAGCACCACCTTCTGGAATCGACCAGCCAAATAGGAGCAGAACCACTGCCATGCAGAGACTCCAACTCCCAACCCAGCCAGTCTATCCAGAAGGATACCATGGTCAATGGTATCGAAAGCTGCTGAGAGGCCCAGGAGAACCAACAGGGATGCACTCCCTCTGGGTCATCATACAGGGCAACCAAGGCAGATTCAGTATCATAACTGGGTCTGAAACTGGACTGAAATGGATCCAGATAATCTGTTTCATCCAAGAGTGCTTGGAGTTGTCCTGCCACCATCCACTCCAACACCTTGTCCAAGAATGGAATGTTGGCCACTGGTCTATAATTGGTGGCCACCTCTGGGTCCAGAAATGCCTTCTTCAGGATGGGCCTGATCACTGCCTCTTTTAAAGGGACACGGTTAGACCCAGCCCTCCTTCAGTGAGGTTGATAACCTCCTGGACTCAGGGACTAATCTTGTGGCTACGTAAGTAGCCAGGAAGGGCAAGGGCTGAGTAAACAGGTGGCTAGGTGTACCAGCCCAAGCATCTTGTCCACTTCATCAGGCCACAATAACTGAAACTCATCCAACAATGATGGACCAAATGGCACTCTGGATGCCTCCCGTTCAGATCAATTGTGGAGTCCAGCTAGTGGCAAATCTGAGCAATTTTCTCCTTAAAGTGCCGGGCAAAGTCATCACGCCGGGCTGCTGAGGGTGTCATCACATCTTTAATTTGGCTAGTATGTGTGAGGCCGCACACCACTCAAAAAAGCTCTGCTGGGCGGCACTGTGAGGAGGCAATGGAAGCAGAGAAGAATTGCCTCTTTGCCACCCTCACCGCCACAGCACGGGCTCGATGATGAGCATGTAAGCATGTTCAGTCAGATTCGTCCTGTGATTTTCTCCACTTGCGCTCCAGTCATCTCCCAGCCTGCTTCATCGCCCACAACTCAGACGTATACCATGGTGCCGGGTGGGCTCTGCTAGAAGGGAGGGTATGCTTAGGAGCGATCATGTCAATTGCCCTGGTCATTTCCCCATTCCACAAATCAACCAGGGTATCAACAGGAGCACCAGCTTTATCTACCGGAAAATCCCCCAGAGCCCTCAGGAATCCATCAGGATCCATAAGACTCCGGGGGTGGACCATCTTAATGTGGTCTGCACCCTTTCAGAGGGAAAGATCGGCCCCAAGCTCAAACATTACAAGCAAGCAATCAGACCATGACACAGGAGTTAAAGTCAAGTTCCTCACTTCCAGATCACCCTCTTCCTGCCCCATCGAGAAAACCAGGTCCAGAGTGTGACCTCTTTCATGGGTTGGGCCGATCACATGTTGAGACAGCCCCATGGCTGCCATGGAAGCCATGAACTCCTGAGCCACCCCGGACTGAATAACCTCAGCATGGAAATTGAAGTCCTCCAGGACCAGCATCCTGGGGGTCCTCAACACCAGGTCCAAGGCAATCTCCATCAGCTCAGGCACGGAGTCTGATGGGCAGGGGTGTGCACAGTATACCAACAGAATCCTTAATCACCCAACACCAGGTATAAACATTCAAGGCCTGGCCTCGAAGGGAAATTGAGTCTTGGAAAACCAGGACGATCCCCACTCCCCTTCGCTCTGGGAAGTGGCTGGTGCTGCATTAGGTGTCTGGGTGGGCAGAGCTGAATGAGGGGGACATCTCCTCCTTCCTCCACCCAAGTCTCCATGATGCATGCCAGGTCAACCCTCTCATCCATCATGGATGAGGGATGTTTTATTACGGATTGACCTGGCATTCAGTAGCAGCACTGACAGGCCCAGGGGCCAGTTGATATTGCTGCCAGGATCCTTCCAGTTGGGGGAATAATCAGAAGAAGGGACAGATATAAGACATTGGTACCTCCTCCTTCTGTACTGATTTGTCACTGTACTTCTGAATTCCCATCAAGAATTAAAACCTTAAAATAATAAAATACAGTCACAAAATAGGTATATATTTAAAGACAGAAAAGAGGGGGGAAAGAGAAGAAAAAGGACAAGTCTCTGGCCCAGCCAAGCCCCAAATGGCCCCAAAAATCAGCACGCTTTTGAAGTTTAAGGTCAAAATCCTGACTTTAAACTTTGCCTATATTGGCAGTCCCCAGGTTAGGAAGAAGTTCCATTCCTGAGAAAACAGAAATTCAGGTTTAATTTGAATTTGTAAGTCAGTTGGCCCTCCACATTCACAGGGGTTGGGACACAGGACTCCCATGAAAGTCAAAAAACCTCAAATATTTCTACTCCCATCCCACTTAAACTCACCAGGTCCTCCTCTTTGCGGCAAGGAAATTTCGCTCTCTGCGTGGACAGAGTAGGAAAGTATGCTTTGGAGGCCCTCCTCTCTCTATGGTGGTGGTGCTTTTCCATGGTAATTTTTTAAAATCAATGGGCTTTATGGCAGTTCATTCATAAATATGTGTTGTTCGTAACTCAGACATTCAGAACTCAGGAACTACCTGCACATTTTCCTTGTTTCGCTTGCTTGCTTAAGCTTCAGGCTAACATGGAAGGCCTACATCATTTTGGATAAACCAATGTCTGTGAAGAAGGAACTTCCTCGTGCTGGATGCCTTTCCTGAAAAATCCCTTCCCTGTACTCAGACGGATCTCAGCATTATAAATGTCTGGGAAAGTTCTGTTGTACTCCAGTAACATCCTCACTCTATTTGCCCCATAACTACATGGCCTATCAAGCATTATCCATCATTGTCCACCAGTTATTTAGAATTATTCTGCTTTCTTAAGGGAAACTCAAAAGCTATCTGCAATAAGCAACATCACAACACTAATAAGAAGTTTCTTTTGATAATGGATACTCATGTTATTCAAAGAATTATCCTCAGGAGAAGGTGCTTAGTGTCCCTTTACATCTCTCAGGGAAAACAGCAAGTTCTGCAAGCAACTAATATGAAGTTACAGCTACTAGCAAACAATACCTTGGCCAGGTAGATACCAGATGAGATCCAATTAGAAATCTCTTGATGTTTGAGTCAGAGTTGGGGATGGGGAAACCTAATTTTATTCATTTATATCATTGGCATATCTAGAGAGATTTGAGAGCACTGAACAATGAAAAGATAAGCAGATAAAGTAATGAAAACAATGCATTAAAACATTATGTAAAAGATATGGCTCAAAAGATAATGTTAAACACTATGGCAGGTCAACAAGAACGGCTGCCTGGAACTAAGACAAGCCACTGTCAGAGCCTGCCTGACATCCAGAGGTGGTTGTACTGTAATGGAATCACTGTACGGGGCTCCAGCGGGGCCACAGGTCCATGTCAAACTATCAGGAGAATGCCTTCCGACAGCCTGCACAACCAGGTGGGTTGGTAGGTGCCCACACCTTTAAGCAATCCCGCTCAAGCCCCTGTTTGACTCAGGGAATCCAGAGATACAGCATCTGCAAGGAATGATGGTCCAATCTGGAAATTTCTCTGCTTCTACTTATACTCTATTTCCATATTTGTAAATGAAGCAGTATGACAAGGAAGGCATTGTTCTCCAGTGTGCTTATTCATCCAAAAGGAATAAAGCCCATACTGTACTGCCCTTGGAATTTCTTGCCACTTGGAGAAGCGTGGAGCATGTGGCATCACTGTCAGTACTGTTTCTGTGGACCAGTCATCACTTATCAGGTGCATGGAAGAGTGATGCCAGAGTTGTTTTTGCGCACACACACACACACACACACACACAGCTTGAGAAGAAATAAAACTGTTGTAAGAGCAAGTCTTCTAGTGATTTTGTTGCTCTCAGAAAACCTCCAGAAAAAGCAGCTGTGAAAACCCTGGCAGGTGGGCAGAGCCAGGATTACTTCTTCCCTAGCAGTTAGGTATAAAATTGTGTTAATTGTGTAGAATCTGCAGCAATGTTACAACAACTAGGTGGCAATCTTCTGCATCTGTCACAGTAAATAGGATTCTTCCACCAACACTCTCCCTCCTTTCTTGCCACAGCATTGAAAATGCATTAAGAAACTATCAGACTTTTTGTTTAGACAAGGAAACAATCACTGACCCTTTTTGCCTTCTACAATAAAATGTTATCGAAAAATTTCAGCAGTGTCTGCTGACCGCACCAAATTTAACAAGGTTCTCAAATGAACCCAGAGTAACTTTCCCACTGTGACATATTAATAATAAGTTCTTTTCCCCATCTATCCCAAGCCATGAATATGTAATGTTAGAAAATGAGGCCTTTTCAAGCCACAGAATCTCAGACGTGAATAAATAAAAACT
Organism: Varanus komodoensis; assembly: GCF_004798865.1. Lineage (NCBI taxonomy): Eukaryota > Metazoa > Chordata > Lepidosauria > Squamata > Varanidae > Varanus > Varanus komodoensis. The sequence goes on along the minus strand of NW_025335701.1, from coordinate 4,754,183 downwards.
ATCCATCACAAGCCTGTGAAAAATTAATGAGAGTTCTGAGACACCAAGGAAAAAAATGGTTACTGGAAAGATAAAGTCCACTATGTAAATTCACCTATACACACACAGACACACACTTCAGTGTACAACAATGGATTTCAGAAACACCTACAAACACAAACAATGCCTGTAAATTATTATATCAAATGGGAAAAGGTGGGGAAAGTTTTGAAAATAAGGGAGGGTGAAACATTATTAAAGCTTCTCCATTTCCTCCTTTCCACTTTTGACAGGTTAGGAATCTTCCACAGGAGTTTGGGATGCAGACGGGGGGTGGGGGGGGCTGGCTCACTGCAGTGGAGGCACTTCCGCCTTCTCAAGGGCCTTGCTAGTTGCTGCGGACTGGAATCCCACCACAGAAGCCTCCTGCATGGAGCAAAGCCAAGCAAAGCTGCCACTTCAGACGTTTGAGACGGCGAAAGCCAAGATGCGATGCAGCAACTTAAGTCAATCCCAAGAGCTTCTGCATTCTCAGTGGCACTAACAGACCATTTCAGTGGCCTGAAATTGCACTCTTTTTGAAAAGCGATTGCCATGCAGCAAGGGAAACTGCAGTTCAGGTGTCTAACTGCAGTCTCCTTGCATTCACAACATACGTAATGATTTCCCATGAAGAAGAATCCTGCCGTTATGCCGTGTTTTCTAAAATGATATGTATATGACATTTATTCATTAGATTCATATCCCCCCTCTTTCCTTGTAAGGACTTGAGGCAGCTTATACCATTCACCTGCTGCTGCTCTACATCTTATCCCCATAACACCAATTCTGTAAGGTAGGCTGGGCTGGGAACCTGTGACTGGCCCAGAGCCACTCAATTGACTCCGTGACTGAGCAGGGACAAGATCACCTGGGTCCCAGTCCCATGCTATCTGTACCACATCAGCTATATTTGTGAGGAAACAAATACATCTCGACATTCGTCAGTGATGAAAGCAGGCTTATCCATTGTCCTGCATGAGTGACACCCCAAATCCACTGGAGACCACAAGCATGCTAGGAAGACAAAAACTAAAAGGTGTGCATGTCAAGTGCAATTGCATCCTTTCACAATTATCCATCCCCCTCAGTCACTTTAGCACCTATACTCTGATTTCCTGTGTGCTCATATTACATTCTATCTGTTCTTTCCCTGACAATAATCAACAGCACGACCAATTGTTCTAGTCAGAATTCAAACGTTTATTCTGGAAAAGGACAGAGCCAGTGTTACGTCCCACCAGTAATAACTGAATGGTGACTTGTTCTAACCTGTTAAACTTTAGCAACCTTTGCTGGGCCTCAAGACTGTTCAGCTATTGCCTTGGATGTGTGAAAGGGAAAGCAAGGCTGCACGAGCGCAGCTTCCACATGGCGAAGGATGCTGTGTGCCGGAGGAGCAGTGCGCTGCAGTTCTTGCCACGCAAAAGGGCACAGTGAGATAATTTCACCCACAGCTGTATGCACAGGGACTCTTGCCCCTATACCTCCAGATAGAGTCTCAATGACGGCAAAGATCTCCCGAAATAAATTATTTAAGATGTGTGCTTGTGCATGTATGTGCCTTTGCACATGTATCTCCCACCTTTTAGGGTACAAATCCCATGAACCATAAAAATGCAATATATTAAAGAAAAGAGCTGGTACTTTAAAACAGCAGCAACAGCATAGGAATGATGATCCAAACAAACAAGCAAACAAACTCCACACACATTTATAAAAAGTTGCAGAGGAAAAAAGGGTGTTTGCAATCGTTCTCCTGGCTGTCCAGAGGGTCTGCATTGTTACAGTATCACTCACTTTAGTTTGGGTCCCTAAAGAAGTGGAGCCGGCTTCTAGAACAAAAGATGCCAAAAGTTAGACATCCAGGGAAAACAATGTGTGGGCATTAGGATATTCTGTCCTCCCCATCATCTGACTATTGGCTATGCAGGAGAGGCCCAATGGGAGTTAAAACATCTGAAAGGCCACAACCTCTCCAGCTCCAGTTTGGCATCTTTATACTGGACGGAATTAGCTGAAGAGAGTTCTTACTCGAGAGTTTATTCACGTACTTCCAATATCCCACTAGAAAATTTATTTCATATTAATATCCTGTGTTTTCTTCAAGAAGCTCAAGTATAAAGATGCCACATGGTTGCCACTTTATCTGCACAACAACCTGAGACAGACACCACCCCAAGTCACCCAGTGAGCATCATAACTAAAGGGTGGTTTAGACAGAGGGATCCCCATTTCTCATCTGACATGCTAACCCATCCTTCTCCTCCTCCAAACTGTGCTGTCCTCCAGATGTTTTGGCCTACAGCTCCCATCAGTCCCATCCAGCATGACCGATGATCAGGGGTGCCTGGAGCTATGACCTAAAGCCACCAAACTGGTGAAGACTACACTGATCCTGAAATCATTCTGCCTCTCTAAAGAGCTACACCTTTTTATCAACAGGGCTTTTTTGGATTAAACAGCAGTCCAGACAGAAGGACAGACAGACTTTCTCATGTTAAGAACTAGGAAGTCCAGAAAAAATCACTAAGGCAACAGTCTCGGCAGATCTTCTACATTTTCCCTTTCTCTGAGAGCCGGTGATGGTCCAGTTCTGTACTGCAGGATACAAGATTAGCTGAAAGAGAAACACTCCCTCATTCATTAGTGGTTCACAATTATAAGGAAGCTTCCCCAGAGAAGCATTTTATATGCCTCCTATACTATTTTATTATTTGTTATGTTTACACTCGGTATTCTATGAATACAAGATGGCATACTTAGAGCTCCTTCAACCTATCTTTGAACAAACATGGAAGTGCTCAGTTTCTCTTACTTTTCTACCAAATATTTAGGATAGAAATTTCTTGCAACGTGGTGCCAAATTGTTGGTTTCTAATTTCTGTTATATGTTAATCATTTTGTTGAATAGACTTTAGCTTTATGCTTTTTACCACGTTTAACCATTGTGAGCTGCCACTTTAAACAGAAAGATGACATCTAAACAACAACTTTAAACAGAAAGATGACATCTAAATATCGAACTTAATAAAGTTATAATTCTAGCCAGTTACTTTTATATATTGCGGGAGTGGGGGGGGGGATGTGATTCCATGTTCTATGTAGTCTTCAACATCACCAAATGAGGACAAGCTATCTTCACATTTAATAAAATAGAAGGAGCATTATTTACTAAAAAATACCTATATCCTACTTTTCCTAAAATATTCCAACTAATAAAAAAGATGGTGAAATTAGGAATATGCTAAAAATTACAAATAAAAAATCAAACACAAAAAGTGTGACTACTGAAAGAAGATGAAACAATAAAAACAATTAAAAGCAATCTGTCAGAACTTGAAGAATCCAGGAAGAACTGAAGTCCTTCTAAAATGGAATCTGCTGCAGAGGCAGCTTTCAGCAAAGGGGTGAGGCAGACTTCCCTGGGCAGGGAGTTCCCACATCTGAGCATGGTGACTTAATTTGCACTAATTTTCTGGTTACTTAATGTTACCTTTTCTAAGACAGAACATGTGTGAACATGGCTAAATGCTTGGGATGGAATGAATCACTATCACATTTTCACACACTGGTCAAACAGCTTTTTGCTTTGTAGTTGTTATTTCATGAGATTCTCCCAAGGTCTTCCCTTGGCACATATCAGGGGACATCCCAATGTCAACACAGATTTGCGGTTTTACATAGCGCTGGAGTTCTATTGCCAGAAGAAATATACCCAGCTCAGCTACTTTGGGATAGCGTGTATCTAATTCCTTTGGCTCACATTCAGGATCGATGAAGGAGACCTTCTTTTGTCTGACATACTTCTAGTAAATTTATGTGAGAGAACTGTGAGGGGGTTTCCTCCAAACTTTGCTTGCTTGCATTTCTAATTAGCTCAACCAACTGGACCTAATCGAACAAGCAACTGTTGAACAGAACACCTAATTCAAAGCCTGCTTTTCCAGATCAGGCCATCTATGTGAAGCGGAAAATCCAATGTATTATTAACTAGAAAGATAGATTATATATTCTCTTCATTTGACAAATAAGTTTTACACAAACTTAAAAATTTGATATCTGGGACAGAAGCTTTTGCTCTTAATCAGGTCCTTAGACCTGCATGCCTTCTGTACTGCTTTTTCTCTGAAGACCTGTTTTTTAATGCAAATGTTCTATTTTAAAATAATGGAAACCAGTTTGCTTACCATGAGATCAGGTGTTCATTTAAATCTTTAAATAGAAGAAGTCAACTACAACACTAAGGATTTAGTGCACTATGCATTTATGCAGAATGAATTCCTCCACATGGCAGCATTCTGCAGCCAGCTATACTGACTGGGGAAAGCAAGGCATCATGGGACTTTTTTCAGTGTAGGACTTTTTTGCATGAGATTTCATCCCTAGGAGACACACCTATATCATGACCTATATCAAAGAGAATTGATAAGCATGTTTCCATTTTTATTGGTAAATGATCATAGTGTGTAGATAAATGGAAGCAGCCTTGCTGTATGTCCTTCAAAATTTTGGCACACAGGAAGAATGAAGTAGAGCAGAAATTTTCCTCATGATCTGGGATGCTCTGCATAGCAATACCAGCGAGGTTGGTCACTGATCAGCTTGCAACCGGATTAAACATAAAGAAAAAACACCAGTGAAGCCCAAAGAACAGTAATCCAGCAGGAATTTGGGTACTCAGAATGATAACATATCTCAATATCTGGGAGATCATTGTGTACAGGTTATATTCTGCTCATATACTTAACCTCAGCAGTACCCACACTAGGATGCCATTATCCACAGAATAATAAACTTCCATTATTTCCAATATATTCTGGTGTGATTTACTAATTCCATATAGTTAGAAGGAAATCAGTTCTTTCGAGCAATTTAACATACAGGTAAAGCTGCCATGTTTGTGGAGCAGAATAAACCTCTCTTTGCTTCAAGAGCCCCTCATAGGAAGGAGCACGGTCTTCCTGAGATACACCAGTCTCTCACTCTGCCCTGCCCATGCTGCCGAGACATGTGACTATTTCATTTTCAAACTTACTTCTGCTACTACTGCTACCAATTTATTTATTCATTTACTTAACAAGCATGTTATTTAGGATTCTTATACAGTCAATTCTGTGTCTGACTACCTTGTCACAGGCCATATTACATGCTTGCTAGGTTTGCAGGACTGTTAATGGGGAATCCCCCCTTCAGTTTATACCATCAATCCAGCATTCGCTGTGTGCTGCCAATGCTAGTCAGTAATATTGCTTCATCACCACAACTCATAAACTTGGTTCAAGATCGCTAAACATCCATTCCTTTTTCATACAGGGAGAAATTATTAACTGAAACACAAGTCATTGCTTACATAAGTTGCTTTGGGTTCTTCCACACTAGGGAACCAATTGTAAGCTTGGAACCCGAGAGCTACACACTTGATACAAATTGGATAACCAGAAAGCCTCACAGGGCCTTTCTCAACTGGGTGTCCTACACATGTTTTGGACATCAGTTCCCATCAGCCCCTGCCAGCATGGCCAAAGGTCAGAGAGTTTTGGTGCAAAATGTTTGTAAGGCATTGACAGAATCTTGGTTTTCAATTTGTGAGGAGGAAATAAAAACTTCGTGGGAGGTTCACAGGAAAGATCAAACGTTCGAACCTCCACTGCTTTATTGACATAAGCCCAGGTTCCCTGCAGGTTTTACTCATGATAATGCATTACCGGGCAGAGGTAGACTCCACTGCAAGGTTTCAGTACAAGCACAGACCATTTTGGTCACGTACAGGTACAGAGCATTGATGACAGAATGCAGACATTACAATGAAATTCTGAGGTCATCATATACCGAACAGATAAGGAAGATCAGCCAAACATACAAGTGATAGTACGATTACCATATTTCTATTTGCAGTGTATTGACATTTCAGTTAAGTAAATTCCAGAAACTTGAACCCATCTCTGGGTCTGCTTAGACATGTAAATCCTGCCTATTGAGAAACCATTCATGAACTCATAAGCTCATCTGTTGCATTCTGTTATCAGGAAGGCTCAGACCCCGAGTAAGGGATCCGCACCTTTCTGGTTGGCTACAGAGCAGGAAGGGCTCTGGGCTAGCTAACTAAATACTTCTTGGTAAACTGTGAATTCCTGCAGGGACTATGCAGCAACATTGTAGCAGTGATTGTGTATTCCACTGAATGGCCTGTCTGCTCTGGCTTGCAACTAGAGGGGAATAAAATAGAGAGGGAAAGGGACAGGGAAGAGTGCCGCTTTCTTAAGGCAACACCAATATTAAACAGTGACTTGGCTTGGAAAGCTGGTGCTTTTGAGAAAGAGTGCAGGTCTGGTTTTATAACACAAAGGCACATATAAGCAACATTTTTCTGCCAGGATTTATCCAAATTTTCCCAACAGCACCAGGGAGGGAAAGATCATCCTATAGTGGCCTGGCACACATGGCAGGCCCAGAGAGGTTCTGTATTAGAACTTGAGCCATAACCCAGAATGTGCCAAGCGGCCCATTTACACACAAGTGCCTTCATGTGTGCGACAAAACATAATTATTTCATCACTTCAGCAAGACTGAGTTTCAAAACAAGGCCTCATCTCCCTGCCCACTTTTCCATCATTACTGTCAAGTAGTGTCCTTCACTTAGGTTGCAATCCTATACACACTTACCTGCGGGTAAATCGTGTTGAATTCAGGAAGAATTATTTCTGAGTAAATATGTAAAGTGCCAGGGTTCTGCAGGAGAAGACAACCATGCAAAAAGGCTTTGACTAGAGATAACCTTTTTGTTTTTAAATGGTCCACAGCTGGGAGGATTTCCCTGCCACATCTAGGTGCAACAGCAGCGCTGTGACCTTCTGTTCAAAAACCTGTATCTAATTTCTGCTGAATAGGGCCCTTAGTTAACAGCAGAATCCAATTTGTAATTTAGTGTTAAATGCACACTCCACAAAAAATACTTATCAGGCAGTGGAATATACTGAAGTGTAGATACAAATACCTTTTGACACACGCAAGCGGGAACTAATACTGTGACATTTTTCAAATTAGCCTTTTGAAGCACTTCTAACTGAACATAACATTTATTGTAGACGCACATCAGGGGTTTTGAGGAGGGAAGGAAAGGATGATGGGGACCAGGGAAAAATATTTATGAAAAGAATAATTAATTATACCAAGTGGAAGCTGCTACTCTTTTCTGATTAAACTCTGAGCAGCCAAAAGAGTGTTAAATTATATCGGAAAATTGATTCAAATGGCTTCCATTAGCAATTTGGCAAGCTGTTGTGACTTGCTGCTAATCAATTTTAAATAAAGCTATCCTATCCAAAAATCAAAGCTACTTCAGAAGTTACACATCTTTGTGCCACAGACCTGTAAATCAGTAACTAACAACGAAATAACTGAATTTTCTCATAACTCAGGGCATTAAAAGAGCAGTAAGAAGAAAAGAACCCTGCCATATCATATTGCTGTTTGCTATCAAAATACATTTGTCACCTCTAAAGCATCTGTCTTCCCACCCAGAAATGAACGCTGGTGTGCATGTGCTTTACTTTACAGTGCAAATTTTCAAGAAATGCTATTCAGACTATTTTACAACACAATTGTGTCTTAATTATGCTTGACATTTCAACAATCAAGAGTAATTAGGCTCATTTGTGATGTAAATATTCAGCAGAGGAGATCACATATAGCACTTGAAATATGTCTCTGTGTATTCTCTGAAATTCTCCTCAGACATAACAGAAAGAAATTATCTCTGTATGCAATGGCAGGGTTGCATTTCTCTTTTTTTAAAACATTACAGACTGTGCCCAGAATAAAGAAGTAAATAATTTCAAGGAATGTATTCCAACCGTATTGAAAGTGTGAAATTATATCAGTATTTGTGGCTGAAACAACAGGATAAATGACAATTACAGACAATATGAATAGATAGCTACTTTGCTTCATTTTATTCTATTTAATATCTGGTTCATGCTTTTCCTTCCTAAAGGAAGCTCAAAGTGAGTGGAAATGCAACACAATCCATACAAAAGTATCAACACTGCAATCAATATAAAGAGCAAAATATGTATCTAAATAATAACAATATTAAATACTAGGAGCACTATTCTGACTAAGGGAAGAGACAGAAGTCAGATAGATGGATGGATGGATAGTTCAGTACCTTACCAATATCATAACTGTACTTCAATAATGTTAATAATAATAGATGCTTCAATAAGGCTTATCATAATAACACATCTAACAGAACAATCCTGTTTATGTTTACTTAGAAGTCCTACAGAGCAGTAAGTGGATATATGAATGAAAACTAATTTAATACATGCACACAACTTAGAGGAGTGGCAGGACAAAACATTAACATCAAGAAAGCAAGTTCTCCCATGGCTCAACTGCATTTACATTTATATTTGCATGTACATGGGGGGGGGCAGTCAAAATGACATCAGGCTGTGTGTGTGGTGAGGAATAATTAAGAAGACTGGAGCTATTACAAAAGGGAAATCTAACCACTGACTCTCTCAGTTGTCACCTTGAGGAAAATCCTTCTCCTGAAGCTGAAATTTCCCTTGGAGGGAAATTAATTCTCCCACTGGCATTATTTTTCTCGAAATCCTGTAGAACATGCCTATATAAGGAGGATTCGTGAGAGCAGAAGAGCAGCCATGCTAGCAGCCAAGGATTCCTCTAGTCCAGCATTTTGTTCACACAGTAACCAACTAGCTGTTCTCAGGAAATGCATGGACAGGCCCGCTCCATGGTAAGACATGCTCTGTATGCTGACAGCCCCTGGCATCTTCATTTAACATAATCAGTTAGTAGGTGATGGATCAAGTCCTCTCTCTGAGACCCAGGCCTTAGGTGCTGCCTATCAGAACAAAGAATACTGGATCAAGAAAGACAAACAGCCTGGTAAGGAACGCGGCAACTGTCAAGCACTAGATAATGAAAACATCTGGGCTCAGTACCACAGGACAACACACATCACACACAAGTTTACATATGCTCTAAAATCTGCCTGCACTTCTTCAAAAAGCCCTATTCTGCTAAGAATACCCCATTTGTAAAATGGGATGTATGGACAGAGAAAAAGGGGGGAGAGGCATACATGATTCTTTTTTCCAGAAAAAACTCACGCAGAAAAGTTCAAAGGGACAGCAGGATGCGAAGCACATGTGGGCAAAAAGTCGGGCGATGCAGTGGGATCAGCTTCTGCAAGGTTCCTGTACCTGCATTTCAGCAAATGCCCACTGGCAACTAAGCAGTGAACCGAAGAATCTTCCAGAGTGTCTAAATTAAAAATGTGGATTTCAGCATTATGGGCTACCCCTTAACAGCACCCCCACAGCTTCCGATGCTCTTATCATAATAGAAATTATATAAAGAGCCAGTGTGGCGTAGTGGTTAAGAGCACAGGCTGGGACTCAGCAGACCCAGGTTCCACCTCTGCTCAGCCATGCAGCCGACTCCATGACCACCCTTTCAGCCTGACCTACCTCACAAGGCTGGTGTGAGAATAAGACTGAGAACAGCAGAGGTAAGCTAAGTCCTTTTAAAGAGAAAAGAAAAATGTCAGGATAAAATCTAATAAATAAATATAGGGTTGATAAATTCTATGAGTCGGTATATCAAATGCTTCCAAAACAATTGTTTTCTGTAAATACAGTGAATGAATGTTTATGCACCTATAACACATTAGTCCTCCATGGCAGTGTTACACAAATTGTATTGCCTAAACCAAAGTGTCATTTTAAGACAAGGCAAACAAAACAAAAGCTCATCTCACAATCACACCACAGCTCAGTGAAGTAGCAGCTACATCAAACTAATTACAAATGGCAGTTCCTAATTAACAAGGGCAGAAATGTGAAGTCAGTGATAAAGAAATCCTCTGTGCATTAAGGAATATCCCCACACACTTTTTAGTGCAGGCAGGTAGATAGACGTTTACGGGTGTAATAACATGATTCCTATGTCATATGGAACTTTCCACCTCTTGTTCAATGCTTCTTCATACCATGCTTGTGCTAAATGTTTGCAGGCGGCCCATCTCTCTCTCTCTCTCTCTCTCTCTCTCTCCCCCCCCCCCACACACACACACACACTCTCTCTCTCTCTCTCTCTCTCTCTCTCTCTCTCCTTCAACAAATGCCAAAGATAGAACTGTTAAAACAGTACCCCAGGTGTTTACTATAATGTAAAAATGTAATTTGCCCAGACAAAATCTCAAAAAATGGAATAAGACCAAACTGGTCAAGACAACCCAGACCGGGCTATTCCTCTGACCTTGAACTTACAGATTCTTTTGATTGTTGTGGATACAGCACAGCTGCCCTGGAGTGCTAATAGAGTATAACCACTAGATAGATTAATTAAGGGGCAGGGTGGCATAGTGATTTGAGTACTTAACTAGAACCTGGGAGAGCCTGGTTCAATTCCTGCTTCAGTCATGAAGTTCATACACTGGAACAGGAGAAAGAGAACTTTATTTATTTTATTTAAAGTTTTTATATGCCGCCCAATATTGAAGTCTTTGGGTGGCTTACAAAAAACAAAACAACCACATACAACAAGCCACACACAACATACTGCATCTGATAAATAATGATAACATCAAAGATGAAACCAATTACCTGTTAAAATATTGGGAAAATAAAAATATTTTAAGACCAGGTTGAAGATGTACCAAACATATTTAAAAACCTTTCAAGTTCCTTTCCACATGGCAGCTGAAAGGTAAGAAATGTGATGGTGCAGAAAAAGCAAATGCTCCATGTATAACTACAATACAATATAATGATGTAATCTAAAGCTATTTATACACAAAACTATAAAACATTTTTGCACAGTCATCAACAAAAATCACAGGAACCATTAAAAATCTCAAATACCTCACTGGAATTGTTGACATTTCTTTATTTGGATAACTGGACTCCATGCTCTGTTATTAACTCTTTTTGAAACTCTCTTCCATATTAAAAGCAATTTCCAATAGAGGGCTTAGGAGGCAAGAGTTAACCTTTATTGGACTCATGGGAGTTAGTTTCACAGCTTCTGGACATACAAAAATAAATACTAATATGACAAGAATTAAGTAAATTTTGCATATACTTCTCTAAGGAGTTCCAAATCATTCAAAACATGGCAATTGCTGTAATTAAATATAAACGTAACAGACACAAGTAGGGTTGCTCACATTTCCCACTGAATCATGCTGCAGCACTACAGGTATGAGCACAAATGGCTCCTTCTCTCACCCACTGAGATGAAAAATAACTAGAGCTCTGTTTCACTTCAGCATAAGAAGGTAAGAGCAGCCATACTGGATTGAACCAAGGGTCTCTGTTCACACAAAGACAATCAGCTGCCCAAAGGAAACCCACAAGCAGGAAATGAGTGCAAAGCCATCCTCCCTCACATATTCCAGAACGTCCTAGCTTGCTGTTAAGTGCAAACTGGAAACCTGATTTAACAGGAACCCTTCCTAAATAAGCCAGCAGCAAGCTGCCTTATTTAGTGGTTTCCTTCATGAATCAGAGTTTATTTTAAACCACTATTCCTGAACCAGGAATCCAGTAAAGCAGAAAAAAAAATGGTCATGCAGGATTAGCAAGGAATTATGGATAAGCTTCACACCTTACCATTTCTGCATGGGCACATGGCACTAAATTATGGTCCAGAATAGGTAGGCCTCTTACCAATAATTATTCAAAATTATTATTTTGCATAGCTTTTCCATGACTGTTACTTCAGTTATGTATTTATGTATTTATTTATTAAAACATTTCTATGCTGCCCCTTGCTGAAGCCTCGGGGCGGCTCACAGCACATGTAGATGGAAGTGATTGAATGCATAGATGATCTTGCTTGTCAAGAATTCCCTTTTAGTGGAAATCTAGTATCTCGGGCAGAATAGCTCTAGCCTGGCTTTTCTGTAACATGCTAGTTTTGTAACATACAGGAAGTAAGCTCCCCTCTCTCTTTTTACATGTCAGAGCATTGAAACATTTAGTTCCATGTAAATAAGTCTGAAATATAGGCTTGGTCTTTTCAATGGGATGTGAAGATAGTGCTCTGAGTTTCTTTTAGCCACTTTGTCATGGTCAGACCACTGCTTGCTGAGGTTTTCCTCTCTGCAGAAGGTGAAGGGACATTAAAACAGTCCACCCAAAGAGGCTAATGGATTGAGATGGTTTCCAGAGGACTTTGGAGACAGAGTCCTTCTGGTTAATGAGTCTGGCAGTTCTGCTGAAGCCTTGGTCAAGCTGTGGAACACAGAAATGACTTGGGCAGCTGACATGATTGCTCTTAAGCTCCCTCTACATTGTAGAGCTCATACAGCTGCACAGTATACCCCAAAGCTGAGAACAATGAAACAACAGAGGAGATAGTTTGAGCAAGATGGAAAAGAATTCCTAATGGATGTAATCAAACTGATGCAAGCATACAATTGGGCATATTTAGAGGACATGAAGGTGGCACAGAAACAACATCTGGCTGCCTCTATTCAATCTTACATTTGCTTCCCAGTGGAGCATTTCAGAGTCTTCTTGGGCCTATTACATGCTGGCCCCAAAGACATCTTACATCCATCTGAGGATTGCTGTAATATATTTGTTGGGCACTTCCAGGAAAAAACCCCCCCTCTTGTATCTGCTGCCACTCCAAAGTAAAAACAGCTGCATTTGTTGAGAAACACAGAGTACAAACTGATCCAGTTTAATTGAATGAGTATCGGTTGTTACAGCTTGAGAATGATGGCAAGATGCTTCAGCAGGGTCTTGCTTGTCTGAACCTGTGTACTGGATCCTTGTTCTTCCTTGCTTACAAAAGCCAAGAAGGAAGGAACAACCATTCTGGCCAGGGAGGTGGTGAATGACTCTTTATGAGAGCAGGTAGCTCCATGTCACCTGAATGAGGTGGCAGTGAGATGACTCCTGAACAAATTCTCCCTCAACTCAGAAGACCTTACTAACTCTAGTCCAGTATCAATTGTCTACCAGAGCAATTGTCGGAGCTGGGACTGGCCGACAGTATGTTGCAGTAGTTCTGCCCCTATTTGGAGGAATGGGCTCCAGGAGGTGCCTAAGGAATATTGTTCAACCCTGTGTACTTTCAAGCATAGAGCTCCTCAACTGTCAGGGAGGAGGAGGTTTAAAAGGAGAAACAGAAGATGACAGCACAGCAGCAGCAGGATGACTAAGAGAAGAGGAAGAAATGGTACCATCTGAAAAAGTCTGTGTCAAATAATAATGCTAAGCATGAAACCCGGGCTGTAGGCTTTGATGTTACAAGAAATGGAGAATACCAAAGTATGAGTTACCTGTGCTTGTGCTCTGACAGTTTTTCTTGTAGGGAGTCAAAACTTTTCTCAGCAATGAGACCAATCAGCCGCCATGCAACTTGTTACATTAGAAGACCAGTCCATTAATAGTTCCACAAATTGCCCTTATTCCACAGGGATATATTAGACTATACCACACGATCTGCCTATCACACACAATTTACCTATTGGTATATTGCCCAGGGAAATGATATGTTCTTCAATCAGCCTATAGTTTGTTGTGTTTCATTTGCTTTTTTGCTTTTTTATATAGTTTTGAAGAATTTAACTTGCTTGCTTTCCGTCTGCTTTGATATTCAAGATTTTTCTTGGTGTGGTATTTATTGTGTAAAAACATTATTGATGGGAATCGCAGACCAGTTAGATACCAGGGGAAAATTCCTGACTATTAGAACTGCACAATTACCTAGAAGGTTGTGGGCATTCCTACACTAGAGGCATTCAAGATGCAACAGGACAACCATCTGAGAGGGATGGCTTTACTTGGAATCCTGCAGTGAGCCAGGAATTGGACCTGCTGACCCTCTGGCGCCTTCCAACTCTATTATTCTACGATTCTAGGTGTATTTGATCTGAGATCGTGTGCCATTGGAATTACGCACAGGCAGACCCTAATATAGTATGTGACTTCTGAAAGCACCAGGACTTATTTAGGGAGATCACAGTGAAAGGGGATGATTACACACACTTGAGTTTCCATATAGTCTGAAATGCCTGGTCCTGCTTAATCTTGGAAGTGAAGCAGGATTGAGCTGGGCTAACATCTAGATAGGTGACTTAGTCCTGTACTGAGCAGGTGGTTGGACCTGATGGCCTGCTAAGCCCCCTTCAACTGCATGATTCAATATGATTCATTGAACCCAATCTAACAACTAACAACACTTCAGATGTGAGCACTGGCATATTATATCCTGATTTGGGCAGGATTTTTTTCCTCCTTTATATACAGCCTGGACCTTTAAGTCCACAGTTGAAGCACCAAACAAAATCATAATGCTGCATAACCATTAAACTGAGTGCATCTGCTTCTAAGATACTGATAAAAAGTATTACTGTCCTTATTTCACTTAGCTGTTAAAGAAGGCACTACAGTAATACTCAATGTAACAGTATTATGCAATGATCTACTTTTAATGCATACCAACAGTCAAGAAATTGGATACAGAGAAAAATCCCTAAAGACTACTTAAATTTTAATCACTCTTTTATTGTTCTACTGCAAAAATCAGGGGTAGAGTAAACAACATATTTAGCCCCACTGAGCCTTCAAGCAGGGATGCCATATAGGAACAAGAGGATACTGGTAATTTGTACTGTTCAAAGATGCTATAAAAGTCTGCCGTCATTCAATCTTTTATTCTACCCCGGAAAACAGATTCTTACACATATGCTATCATTCACTGTCACCTGGGATACCAAAGATCCATCAATAATGTTTTACAACAAATACCACACCAAGAAAAATCTTGAATATCAAAGCAGATGGAAAGCAAGTGAGTTAAATTCTTCAAAACTATATAAAAAAGGAAAAAAGCAAATGAAACACAACTATAGGCTGATTGAAGAACAACAATTAAAAACAGAAGGTTCTAAACAAATTAACAAACCTATGACAACTCTGATGGAGCATCATATACTGAATCTTTAGTAGTTTCCTTTAAGTAGAGTTTCATTCTATACTAAACCTAGGCAACTACTGCTTCAGAATCTCAGGATAACCTCCAATCCCAAGGAATCCATTCCACACCTTTACTGTTCTTTCCTGTGAAAGTCAAAACTCAGGCAAAGGGCTCTTTTTGACCCTACATCAAGGAAATAGCAGAGTTTTCCACATAAGAACCTCGCCTGCCCACTTTGATGAAGGAAACAGGATGAAGGAGAGAGAAGTAACCAAGATACCTAGCAGAAAAACTATGTATTCGTTCTCTCTAGGAAATTTAAAGATTCTTTGTCCAGCAGTATTGCTTCTTAAGTAGAAACCATCTGGGTGAAGTGAATGTTCAGCCCATCTTCAAAGTCAAAATATAGCCTCTACTGAAAATATACAACACCCTATTTTGAGTTTTTCTGAAGTTCCTACTGGAATATCACAAGTCTATTTCTTGAAGAAAAAAAAGATCCACAACATTCAAGGAGGAACTACACATTACACATAGTTTCATAATTTCTTAGGCACGCGCGCGCGCACACACACACACGGGAGGGAGGGAGGGAGGGAGGATGAACCAGCTCTAGATTTCTGAGAGCTCTTGGGCAAGACATCTTCAATGATCCACTTCCTTCAATAAATCTGTGCTTCCACCACCAGTATCACAAACTATTCGTGTCCTTCATCCTCTGTTTTATCACAGGCACCACTTGCTTTTGTTGCCACACAGGGAGCCCAAGGAGCAAGGAGTCAGGGCCATTCTCTGCTTCTTCTCACCACCACTGTTATTTGGGCCAGAGTGAGAGGAAGATGAGCAAACAGGTTGCCATGTTGCAGAGAGGAATTAATTCGGGGCAGGGCTGTTGGCGTTTGGAACCTTGGTGGGTACCCAACCTTGATAGTGGTCCTGTATACACAACTACCTCTGAGACTTCAGTTATAAAGGGGGCAATGTAGAAGAGGCTTCTTTGTTTATGCCTTCTTTGTACTGCAAATCCACATCCTTTTACATCACTTGGGGAAAAGATACAGAACCCCACAAACAAGTCCAGCACTCTTCCCCATGCAATCAGTTCCTGTTAAAGGAACTTGTGTTGTTTTTGTAAGTTTCAGCAAGAGATCTAAGTCAGACATATTTTGTTTATTTTCTGAAATTGTGAGTGATGGTATCCACCATCCCATCCATTAGACAAACCGAGAGAGAATAGACAGTAAGAGAGGTGAGGGAAGGCAAAGGCAGACGTTTTCCTCTACAGGCTTGGGCAACTTGTAGGCCAAAACAGCTGGGAAGATACAGCAACAGATGCTGTTTACTCAGTGCTGGAGTGCTAGAACGTGGGAAGCTGCTTTAAACTGCGTCAGACCATTGTCTCTCTAGTTCAACACTGTCAGCATTATCAGGATGGCCTTTTTAGGGTTTTAGATTTTTCCCCAGCCCTAAGTGAAGATGGTGGGTATCAAACCTGGGTCCTTCTGCATTCAGAGCATGTTCCACTGGGCCAGTCTCTCCAAGGGAACCTCAAAGCTTTAACAGTATGTAATACCATGCAAATTGTTCATGTAAGACATTAAAGCTTTCTTTTTGACATCATCACTAAATGGAAACATGACCTGAGTCATACTCACAGAAAGATGTAATATGGTGAACTAGAAATCTAAGGAAAAATGTACTCTTAATGTTTTTACTATGAAGAGGGATGTACACAAGTAAGTAGTGGCTACGTACTATCCCCAACCTCCTCTTCTTTTCTGAGAAAACTAACAAGGTGCTAGTTAGACACTTTACTGCTGACAATGTTAACATGCAAGTCCTTTTTGCAAGTCCCGGCAAATATTTTATTAACAAGGCTGTGGTGCCTGAGAGTATTTGCATAAAAGCCAGCAGATGAAACTTTCGAGATAATGTAAACAGCACCAAGACTGCCACATATTCAAAGACAATTATACGCAAACCTCCGCACCATTTCAAAAAACTGAGAAGGCTTCACTAGATTTGGATCCCTCAGTGGGGCCACACGCATTTGTCTCCGCAGAGAGGGAAAATAGGACTGTGGGTGAAAATCTCCTGACCTCATGTGTTCATTGGCTCTTCTGCTCAGAGCCAGTGCAACAAATTGGCTTCCTATGACGTGTACAAAGCCTAAACACACAGACTAATTTAATCTCATTTTTTGACTGGGTAACCTCCCAAATGGACAAAGGGCACTGTGGACATAATCTACCTAGACATAATCATGAGAAGTAGTAGTTCCTCTATACTCCTCACTAGTCAGACCTCACCTGGAATACTGTGTCAACTTCTGGGCACCAAGATTTATGAAAGATACAGATAAATTAGAAAGGGTCCAGTGGAGAGCAACAAAAATGATCCAGTGTTTGGAAACACTGCCCTGTGAAGAAAGACTGAGAGAACTGGGCATGTTCAGCCTTGAGAAGACTGAGAGGGCACATGATATCCCTCTGTAAGTACCTCAAAGGCTGTCACAAACAGGGAGGAAGAGAAAGACGGGGCTAGATGAATCACCAGCTGCAATTGAGACTGCTGGGAGAAATATCAACAACCTCAGATATGCAACCTCAACAACCTCAGATGATACCACTCTAATGGCAGAAAGTGAAGAGGAACTAAAGAGCCTCCTGATGCAGGTAAAAGAGGAGAATGCAAAAGTTGGCTTGAAACTCAACATTAAGAAAACTAAGATCATGGCATCCTGTCCTCTCACTTCCTAGCAAATAGATGGGGAAGAAATGGAGGTAGTGACAGATGTTATTTTCCTGGGCTCCAAGATCACCACAGATGGGGACTGCAGCTAAGAAATTAAAAGACGCTTGCTCCTGGGGAGGAGAGCTATGGCAAATCTGGACAGCATACTAAAAAGCAGAGAAATCACCTTGCCAACAAAAGTGCATATAGTCAAGGCTATAGTTTTCCCAGTTGCAATGTATGGCTGTGAAAGTTGGACCATAAAGAAGGCTGAGCGCTGAAGGATTGAGGCCTTTGAATTGTGGTGCTGGAGGAGACTCCTGCGAGTCCCTTGGACCACAAGGCGATCAAACCGGTCAGTCCTAGAGGAGATCAACCCTGACTGCTCTTTAGAAGGCCAGATACTGAAGATGAAACTCAAATACTTTGGCCACCTAATGAGAAGGAAGGACTCCCTGGAAAAGACCATGATGCTGGGAACCATAGATGGAAAAAGAAGGGGACGGCAGAGGATGAGGTGGCTTAGATGGAGTCACTGAAGCAGTTGGTGTGAGCTTGAGTGGACTCAGGGGGATGGTAGAGGACAGGAAGGCCTGGAGGAATGTTGTCCATGGGGTCGTGATGGGTTGGACATGACTTCTTGACTAACAACAACAACAACAACAAACATTCCACATTTTAAACTAAAATTCCTAGTTCACACTTAATGACAAGGCAAGCGTCTGCTTAAGAAAAAACAGCATATAGTTTATTCTTTCTTTGTGCTACATGGAAGGAGAGATGGGAGAGAAGAGGGGAATGCTTGAGCCTTGGTGGTTTGTACAGCTGCAATCCTGCTTTTGCACATAATGCCGGTTTATGGTTTACCACCATTGCTAAGATACCATGCTCTGTGCAGGATGCCAATCTAAGTGAGGAGGCTGGAGAGCAGGACCTGCCGCCACCCCCTTCTGTGCATCCCTTACACCCACCTCCATGACATGAGTAAGGTAACTGCTCCAGCTTGTTAAGCTGTGCTGAGGTGTTCACGGCCACCCTGGCTAGTGAAATCTACATGCAAGTTCCTCTCTTCCTCTTTCAATTTCCATTTGTCCTCCCTTACTTTGTGGGGCTGAAGAACAGGATATACAGCAAGTTTTTGCTGCAAGATTATATGTTGTTTCTGAGAGACAAGCCAAAATAGGAGCTCTTCTCCAGCAGATGTCAGGGATCTCCATGTTCCCAACTATAGCTGCATGGAAAGCTTCATGGCTGAACGGGACTAGAACCCAGAGTTCAATGCTGCACTCTCAACCACTATACCATGCCGGCTCTCTATATTTTTCTACTTTTTTCTCACTAAAGCTCCAAGAAGCACCCACCAAATCTAGATGCAAAAGAAATGAACTTGGAATGGAAGTGCTCCTGAGCACAGTCTAAGCCTAGCCATTTGGTTTATCAGTTCAGTTTGAATACATATATCAACTCCAAATTTCTGCAAGCTTCATTTCACCAACCTTTTTCAGGTGAACAGAAATTACTTTACTGTGACTATTGTTAAACAACTAGGAGACAGAAACCCTTCCAATCTACCAGGTACTCAGAGCTCTACCACCAGATTCCCAGGTTACCTTCTGCTCAGCCCTGTTCTAAAGTGCTAGACCATGGGTCAAGTAGGCTAACTGGAGAGCCAGCCTTCTCTCCCACCAACTCCTGACAACTGTGAAACACACTGGCAAATAAGCCTTTGTTGGAGAGCGGCCTTTTCTAAACTGGACTTCACTGCTAATATTTTTATAATGCATTCATAATTCATTTATGAAGCAAAACAAGTTGCATGATGCAAAGCATGAGGACTCAAGTAATTTTTTTTAATGATTTATGTCCCATAAATATGATAAAACCCAATTACTATAAGCATGGTCCATGACACATGCCATGATGTCATTCTAAAATGTATTTAATGGTTTTAAAAGTCCAAATGGATGTAACAACGTACACTAAAGGTCCACTACAGGTCATTTGAGCATCAATGAAAAACACATTTAAGAATGTATTATTTACTTGCCTTTTGAAAACAAAATGACAAATGTTTTGCTGTTATATTGTAATTAGAAATCAATAAATGAACTTTGTTCAACATTCCAAAGATGTTACTGCTAATAACCTACACATACAGATATGACTATCCTTAAGTCTGTGTGAGAATAAAAAGGAAATAAACATTTCTGATTCAGTAAATGTGTTTGCATCATACAAGTTTTCATATTTTTGTCCGGTGACTGCTACTTTTTCAAGCCTTTTTGAAAACTTAGCTTGATTTTAAATAGTGGCACCTCTCTTGTCACTGAGACAACCTAGCAAAACACAATATATCTGTTCTACAACGACTTCAATGGTTACCAACAGGTATTCAGGTCAAATTCAAGAAGCTGAGTTTGACCTATGAAACCTTAAATGTTTACCTCTTATACGATCAAAGCTGTGGATTCCTTATGACATCAATACATTTCATATTTGGTCTTTTTCTTCTTCTGTCTTTGACTTTCCCAATGTATTCTCCATTAAGTCTTTCCTTCTCATGATGTGTCAGCACAACAGATTCAGTTTCGTCATTTCTTCTTCCAGGGAAAGTTCTGCCTTAATTTGATCTAGGACCTGCTTGTTCACCTTTCTGTTGGTCTAGAGATTTGCAAAGTTCTCTTCTAGCACCATGGCTCAAATGCATGGATTTTCTTTCTGTTAGCTTTCACACTCATATCAAGATCAGGGCTACAATACTGTGAATGATCTTGGCCTGCATCTCTAACGAAACATCCTCACATTTGATGAGCTCTTCTAATTCCTTCATTGTGGCCCTTCTAAATCCTAATTCTTTCTGAATTTCTTTTAAATTCCCTGGATATTCTGGAAGACATCTCTTGTTTTTCCTGCTTTTGTAGCTCTCTTTTATTTCATTGCATGTGATATTTGCTGAAAAGTTAACATTCAGGATTCTGACACTACGTTAGTCATCTTCTGTTCTTCCTCTGTCCTTACCACTTGTGTTTCTTCTGACAGCCAAGGAGGCCTTTTCTTTCCCCTTCTGTAGGAACTGTCTATATCTCTGGTTTCAATGCAGATTTCTTTTTGTTTACATTCTGCTGAGTTCAGTAACAGGAATGTGTTTTAGGTAGACTTTCAATCCCCGAGGAATGTTATTTAAGTTGCATTTTGGCACTCTGATTTTATTAGTGATCTTTTTCTGCTTTACTCTGATCTTTGCTATTAATGGTAAATGTTCGCTATTAGAATTGAGTCCTGGTCTTTTTTGGCAGCAAGAATAGTATTCATCATCTCCTTCCAATTATGAATTCTACTTGATGTTTGTATTTGTCATCAGGTTAAGGCATGCATTCACGAGAGGGTAAACCTTAAATAGCCGAGTATTTTGTGAATCACCCGCTACAGCCTTTGTGTGGCTATAACCACATACGCATTTTACTGGGAAGAAGCCCACCGAAAACAGGTGAACTAACTTCCAAATAGAAACCGAGGCTTGCACTGGAAATGGTGTGACACTGGCATTTACTAGAAGCAAAGTCCTCTTGATAGTCACCCTAATCCGGAGAGACATCTCCAAAAGGAGCTCTTGACTTCACCATGGGCTGCTTTGCAGAAGTTAGAAAGTTAAAAAAAAGACAAACAATTATGCTTCATTTAGCCTTTCCAGTTGTTTAATAAACCAACTGATGCTAATTGTAGTCATTAATTCTATTATTGTATTGATTATAACCAGTACATTATGCCTTCATAGTGTAACAGGCTTTTCAAATTAGTTTTTAAAAGGAGGATATAAAGGAAGATATACTGTAAAATAAATAGGATGTAATATATATATTGTTGAAACTTTGCTATAATTTAAGTATTATTTCCTTACTTGCATACTAAAATGAGTAAATATACTCCAACTAGTTGCCTGGAGCATTCAACAAGTTAAGGAAGCCACACCCTGAGAACTGACATTTTCCATAAAAGACCTTTCTATCTTGTTGTATCAGCTGCTGTGCCTTGAAAAACTGTTCAGCCCTCCATATCCCAAAATGGATTTAATTGGCAGTTACCAGTTGACATAGATAAGATACTCAATACTGCAAAATACATTTATTGTGGCACAAAAGTAAACAGAAACTATGGGAATGTCTTGGCTGAATGAACCATGTGGGAAAAGAACTGCATATGAAGGATTACAATCATCACATAATTCTGAGGGAGAAGCTAAGAGACCGTTCATGGACCTGAAACCGGAACCTAATATGTGGCTGCAAGCTGTATACTTGAAACAACAATTTAACTGGATATATACTGTGGCATGGTTGAAAAGTCACCTTGCCATGTAAAAAAACGGGTTGTGTGAATCCACCAGTAGCACACCACGCAACAGAGACTTGCTTAAAAGAATTATTATATTCAGCAGTACCATAAACCTAAATTCAGTGCTCAGCAGAGTTGCAACTCCTGATCCAAGCAGTGACCCTGGGAATTAAAATGTAGTTTCTGAAAAACAGCATGCTCACCATAGAAATCTTCCTGGCACTGTACCTGCAAAGGATATTGTAGTTAACCAATAGTGTAAATCAAGATGGTTTTCCCCAGACAATACCTCTGAAAAATTACACAGTGTGCTGCTCAAAAACCTTGGAATGATATTCCATATTTAAGCTAGGTTAGAAAAACGTTCTGCAAAGCAACATGAGCAAAATCTTAGAGTAAAAAGCTCTCTTTTTATGCTTAATGGTTTCCTTAGAAGTGATGGGGGGTATTTTTCCTGGAACTTAGCAACATTTTGTAAAACCACAAATAAAAATGCTTAATATAAACTAGAAAACTGTGTGAAAAAAAGATTTCTTAATCCAAACCAAAGCTCAATTACAAGAAAAATTTATTTCGGCCACACACAAAGTGATTATTAATATTTGCCAAAGAATGTAGCCTTATACAGTAAGTGGGTCAAAAAGGCAGCATATCAGCTTTCAAATATGTTTAAAAATAATGCAAAAACATTTTAAATTACACAGCCAAGACCTTGTCAGCTTTTAATTTAAAAGGCTGCAGGAAACAGTACACAAAAATTATACTTCATAAACACAGAAACTGTAGATATGTTAAGGTCACTTGGCACAGCAGCTAATTAAATTAAATTAGACCTTCTAGTGATTAGTTTCTACCTACAGCAAAAATGCCTGCAAAGTTTATATTGGATAGATACAGCACTATTAACCAAGCTAGGAGGAGAACACTCCTTGCTTCTAAGCCCGAGATGCTATATTAATTGAGGGAAACATTGCTCCCCAATACAATGAAACCTTCACCAACGAGTGATAACCCAATTCCTCAAGGCTGAGCTTTGAACTGTCTCAGTCCAGACTGCGTTTGGTATTTCAAGTCAGGGAGCATATTAAGTAAAACTGCCTAAAATGCACTAGGCATTATACAAGTGGAAAAGAAGGAACAGGATACATCCCTGCCTGCGAGCTGCTAATCTAAAAGAGCCGTGAAACAAAAAGGAACTGGAAGAGCAGCTAACTAGAAGAATAACAAAGAGGGCAAAAAGCTAAAGAATATAATAATTGAGGAGCAAGAAATGCCTTTTAAAATAGTACACCACAATGCTATATATCTGTGTGTCAAGCAAGATAAAGAGAAGACCAGCCAACTAGAAGGAGAGTTGTTCTTTTAGCATCTACATAGAGCTGCTGAGAGAGGCCACCTGGTTTGGGAGGTCTGGCCTCACCACCAGACAATAATGCCCATCTCACACTCTCTTTTCAAGGCATATCAAAGAGGCTGTGGGAAAGCTAACTATTTGAGGCATTACTGTGCACGGACAGAGGTTCTACTGATAAGTAAATAATCTAGGACTCGGAGGATGGCCTCTTGAAGAGGGGGTTCTGCATGGAAGATCAGGAAGAAAGCTTCTGGATCCAGCACGACACCTGAATGCTCGGACAGCGGCTGGCCAGCAGCACTGTGGCCCAGCTTCCGTTGCTGTGCCAGTTCAAAGCCTTCCTGAAGAAGATAGATTTTGGCACAGTGACCCTTGCCATAATGAGCCCCCATTTAAAGTACTGCAACATGTTCTATAGGGAACTACCCTTGAAGATTATTTGGAAAATACAGCTGGGGTTAAAATGCTAAAGCTTTCTTTGTGTTTTATAGGCTATATAATATTACTCCTAAGTCTGCTGCACTGGCCTCCATTTTGCTTTTGGGTCCAATACCAGGTGATAACCTGACAGTTTGAGACCAGGATATCTGGAAAACTCTCCTCCTGCACGTGCCAGTCTTTCGCTTATGAACTTTACCTAACACCGCCAAGAGAAGCTGCATTTATGAAAACAGAATAGGGACTCTTTTTTGCCTGGGAAAGTTAGGTTAGCTTTTCAATGGATAGCTTCCAGGGATGGTCGAGACAATTCAAAATGACTCAGCAGCTGCCAATTTTTATGGGCCAGCAGCTATTTAATTTATTTCCTGAACTTTTTAGTGTTCTTTAAAATCTTTGTTATTGCTTTGTTACTGTAAGGTATTCATACTCACAGAAGCACGGGAAATGGAAGTAAATACTTCTGCTTGCGCACATCAAGAGCTCCCTCACAAGCGGTGCACTTTGAATGGAACCTGCACTGAACTCATGGAGGACCGAAAGCTGCCAAGGAGGTCAGCCCCTTTCTCTGAAGTCATTTGGTCTCCAGGTGGCTTCACCACTCTCACCTGACGCCTTCCACCCCTTTCCCGAGAAGCTGTCCATTAGACTTAGCATGTCTGTGATGATAATCTAATTGCAACTCTGTTATTTTTAAAAGATGATAATAGTACTGAATTGGTTTTTTTAAATCTAATTTACATTTTTAAATTATATTTTGATGTTTTTTTTTATTTTTATTTCATGTCCAAGTATCTTTGTTGTACATCCTAGGCAAGGACAAAGGTACAGGTAGTTGTTCTATTCGAGGAAGAGCAGGGGGTGTTGTACTTCTGGCCATTAATTAACCTCTAAAAATCTGTTTTCCATGATGATTCACTATCTATCCATTAAAAGCTATAGCTCATTGAAGACAGCAGGTCAACACATTGACACTTATGCCTGCCAAGCACATATAAATCTCTCTGTCTGGGCTCTTTCATATATTCTACCCAAGTAGGTACACATTCACCTGCTAACTTAATGTCTGAAGAATGTGCATGTATTTTCCCAGGTGTTCACCATGGAAAGAATGCCATGGTCAAAAAAGTAACTGGCCAGTTAGTTTCTTAGCCCACAGGAATTTTTTAAAAATTCTTTTACATTTATTTTCACTAGAAAGGAAAGGAGATATAGGAGAGGAAGGTGCCAAGGGTCAAGTCCACAAGTATAGCATCTGACATCAACATTTAAACACATTCATAAAAAGTGAAAATCTCATCGGCTGTAATCCCATCAATACAATTCAATTTTCAATCGGACAAAATTTGTCCTGTCTATTGCTTTAAGTTTAGGGCAATAGTTACTAACATTTATAAAAACTCTACTTTCTTTAAAAATTAAATAAATTGCTCATAATAAGCTTTCCATGTTTGAGTAAAATCTTTGGCTGGCCTTCTGTTAATGTGGTTAGTTAATTTTCCCATTATTGCATGCTCAATTAACTTGTTTTTCCAGTCCTCATCCGCTGGACAGTCTTCAGCTTTCCACTTTGAAACAATTATCACTCTTGCCATGTTGTCATATATTTAAATAACTCTGTCATAATCTTTAGGATAGTCTCTGGTACAATACTCAATAGCATATTCTTAGTGTTCGTTGAAAAGTCACTATCCTAAAGTTTTAAGTATTTTCTGCATGTGCACATGTATCTACTTCCAAAGTCTTTTAGTTCTATCCACCACATATGGTAGAAAGTCTCATCTTTCTTTTTAACATAACATAGACACAGAGCAGGTCAAAAGGGGTCTCCCGGGCCATCTAGTTTGACCCCTGACTCTAGCCAGCTCCACTCATGACATGCCCACCATGTGCATGTCCAGCCTATCCTTGAACAGCCTCACTAATGGGGCCTGAACCACCTCCTGTGGAAGCCCATTCCATACCCTTGGGGTCCTAATGGTCAGGAAGGAGTTCTTGGCATCCAAATTGAACCTTGGTTCCTTTTTACATTTCCAACATTTTCCATTAAAGTTATTACTCATCTTCTGTATATCTTTTGGGGTAATATACCACCAAAAATGTATCTTATGTTTTTTTTTTCCTGAACATTTCACTTACAGTGAATTTTATATCTTTTGCTCATAAGGCTTCCCATTGATGTGATTGCACTTCTTCAAAGTTCTGTGAACAGTTCACCGAAATTTTCACTTGTTGAATTTCAGTATCATGTTTAAGCAATAATTTATAAAGTTGTCCTAAGATATGGTCTTTTTGATGTTAAATTATAGTTTCCAAATCAGCAAGACTCCTTATTTTGCTTTTTTTCTGTTTGAGTTTCCTGTTTTAATCTTGAGAGCAATTGATAATAAAGGAGCCATTCTATAGTTTTTCATTCTCTTTTTAATCCTTGCCACAACTAAAGCCCAGAGGAATTCTTAAAATGAATACAGTATAACATTTGCCAGGTATAAATTTTCGGGGCTGTGGTTCAGTTCCTTCCCTGTGAAGGGACCTCTGTACTAGAATTGGAGATGCAGTGGACTAACCCTCTGGCCAATCGCCACCATTCACTGCTCCCAGCCTTTGGCCAGTCACTTGACAATGGCTGTCCTTTGCTGGAAATGATTAGAGAACAGACTTCTTCCTACTGCTTGGTTCTCTAAAAGGAAGATATGGGCTAAGAGAGCTTTTTCTTTCCTCTCCGCTCCCCTGCCACGCTATGAGATAGTTAGTGCACTATGGCTTTCCAGTGCTATAAACCTTTACTGGCTGCAAGCTGTTGGGACCACAAAGGAATGTTTATGCATTTCCCTATTCAGCCGCTGGGGTCAACTGGTTTTGCCTTCATTACTATTTGCTTCTTGACTTTGTTCTATTTCTCACAGTCGTCGTTACACTGAATCTATTTCCCACCTTTCTTCATCTTACAAGGAACTCAAGGCAGCTTATGTGGTGGTAACTGCTGTTGCTGCTTGGATATTCATCAGGAACCATAACCAAGGGCAGGACTGTCATGAGCAGCAGCCAAAATGATCCGTTGAAGGGAACAAGACTGACAAACCATCTCCGTTTTGGGGGGCATTACTTTTTACACAGGCTCCCAAAGGGAATGGTTGTGGAGGGGAAGCGATAGTTGACATCATCTTGGACCTCCTCAGATTCTCCAGTGTATGGAAAGAGGGAGTCTCGGGCATATCTGCCTGCTTTTGTGTTGCCATATTCATGTAAGCCATAGCTAATAAAAGTTGCATGCTGTTTCAGTAGTAGTTATGTGTTGTTTCTTATCCTTCTTTGACCTCACCCCCACATGGCTCTACATGATTACCCAAGTGTGCCTGCAGTCCTTACCAAGAGACTGACATCCCTGAAATACCCTTCCTATTAGCAAGGCAGTACTGGTTTATAAAAAGGTCTTGCAACGTGATAAAGGATCAAACCGTTGTTTTAAAGGTTATCTCAGGGTTACTGTACTGAAATATTAATTCATTATCTAACAAGATGAAAAACTGGAACATTGTCCCAATATTCAAAATAACCACATGTACAGACAGACAAAGAAATGATCATTAACACAACTTTCACAATAAAGTCATTAAATTTTGCCTATTGGTTGTTTTTACTGCAAGAGACTAACATGTCTATCCAATCTGGAACATAACCTTTAGCTTAAAAAATATTTTTAAGTGGAACATTACAGCTGTTCAGTTTTTGCTGCAAAAGGATTGCTTATTTCCCTTCATGCTAGATATAGCTATGCCCAGAACAGTAATTTGCTAATTCATAATTTAGCTTTAAAAATTTTACACATAAATCATGGCACAGAAATTATGAACAACATTTTCAATGTTTAATATTGGATCAGATTTGTGGGCATTATGGTTCAGTTATCCACAAATTATGCAGGGACACCTGGCATTCTAGATAGCCTTATTTATTGAAATAACAATTTCTATATTGCCAGGGATTTGATTTGGATTTCTGAAATATACTTCATAAATAATCCTGCTGAAAACCTAAAAATGTAGCTCAGAAGATCATCCTGAATTTCAAAACCAACACATTAATTTCTTTCACACTATTATATAGTGAACCCATTGAAAATTCAAATTGCCCTCATTTATTAGTAATTATTAATAGCATGAAAATATAAATACATTTAGTATCATTTCCCCTAGTAGTTTCCTTTAATTGATTCTACAGTTTAAAAAAATAAAATATTTTAAAAAATTAAAAAGGCCACTATCGTGTAATCATGAAAAGAAAAACTGATATTTTTCTTAAAGTATCTACCACTTAAAGTATCTACCACTTTCTTTTCTAAAGTATCTACCACTGTATGAAATTATTAAAAGGCTGATCACATATTTATACATATTTTTGCTGGCAAACAATTTTTGGTCCCTTCTTTGGCTATTTTATTATATTTACCATATTATGATTTCTTCTAAATTAAACCACTTGCTCTGTCTTGCAAAGAAAGAAAATTATATTGAGTCCCACTTTTGATTAAATACTATTTCAAATGATGAAGGCACTGGAGAAATATTTTTAGGTGTGCACCATGATTGCCGCCCCTGAATGCACACCTGTTCACATGACAGTGTGGGGATGACAGTGTCGAAGGAGCCAAGAGAAACACTGCCAGTCGGCAGACTCTCCAGTCGGGCTGCTTTCCCAGCAGGGTCCCCCAAGCTGGACTAGTCACATCAGCAGAAAAGATTGCTAATCTCTAACGCTCATTTTCAATCTCATTTGCCAGGTCTTGAGCGTCTTTTGGTAGCGGGGAGCATAGGGACACCATGCTATCCCAAAGCGTAAGATGATATCTAGCCATGGTAGCTTGGCAATTGGCTATTTTTACGGAGAGAACTGACAAGGAATAGAAGCGGCAACTGATAGCATCAAGGTGCCCGCCTCCTTTGTCAGATGGAGTGGTGTGTTCCCTACTGGAGTGTGACTGGGCAGACTCTACAATGATAGAGTTTGGGTGTGGGCACTGAAATGGGAATTCAGCATCTTTCTCTTGGACCCGATACATATTCTTAAGGGGAGGTGGTGGGACCACGAATGCCGGGGATCTCCATTCATGATGGATTGCATCTAGCAGAGTTGGCAGTAGAGGAACGGTAACAGGTCCAGTGGACGTCCCGAGGCTGTGTAGCAATGGGGACGGCATATAAAAATGTTAAATAAATAAATAAAATAGCCTCAAAGACTGGGTCCTTGGCGCTGAGGGTTCTTGCCTAGGATTTAGTTCTAGGCTGTGAGCCATTCAGAGGTCTTGGGATATGGAAAATCCAGTGTCCTCAGGTGGCCGGGATAGATCAGAAAAAGTTGTCATAAGACTTGGTGGGATATTGGACTGCCGGTCTGGAGAAGATGGCACTGAAACCAAAGTACATTGTCCTTGTTCAGAGAGACATTCGGTTCTATCTGCCTGACGGCTAAGCGAAGAGAACAGAGGTCATCTATCTGTGAACCATAATTAATTGGCAGGGTCTCGAGCAGGTTGTTGTAGCACACAGCAAGAGCTAGGACCACGGTAAGGGATCATGGTCTGAGCCCGATGGACTCCAGTTGTCTTGAATCGATGGATCCCCATCATTCCACATAGAATTTCAAATTGAAATCCCCTTGGTGTCCTGGGGGAGATCGTTGTTTCTTATGAGGAGTCTGAGCCCGAGGTGATCAAGAACATTGTCTAGATCATAGAGACAACAAAACCATGGCCCACAGATTAGAAATGCTCAATATAAATTCCAGTCACCAAAAAGGGGGATACAAAAGAATGGGGCAACTACAGAAGCATTTCACTAATTTTCCATGCAAGCAAGGTTGTCACAACGAAGAATTTTACACTATAAGGAGTGAAAAATGCCCACTGATCAAGCTGGATTCTGAAAAAGAAGGTGCACTCAAGATCATATCACAAATATGTATTGGTTACTGGAGTGCTGTGCTGTTCATTCATGCGCAGTTGACTGTGTGGTACATGAGAAGCTATGAATGGTTCTGCAAGAAAAGGGTGTACTGGAGACCAAGGCCAAGATCATCCACACTATCGTATTCCTGATTACTATGAACAGGTGTGAAAACTGGACTGGGAAGCAAGTTGGAAGGAAGAAAATGGATGCATTCAAAACATATTGCTGGAAAAGGGCTGTACCAAGAGAAAGACAAACAAATGGGCCCTAGATCAAATCAATCCATTATTTTTCTTGGAATTAAAAAAATGATACTGAGGCTGTCATAATCTAGGTACACCATGGAAAGTCAAGATTCGCTGGAAAAGACAACAGTATTAGGGAAAGTTGATGGCAGAAGAGGATGAGGAAGGCCAACTAAGAGTGAAATCAATTCCATAAAGGAATCCATGGTCTTGATTTTACATGAGCTAAGCTTCATGAGTCATGAAGGTGAGTACATTTTGGAGCATGTTCATTAATATGGCACATAATAACAGCAACAACAAATAACAGTGCTAGAAATAAATACCTGGCAGTCTCTCTACTCTGTTTTCCTTGACTAAAATGAAAATATTTACATAGCTTATGTTATGTCTTGAATCCTGAGAAGTACAAAACAAAGCACTGGCCACTACCCACAAAGCCTCTCTAGAGGCCTCCTGAGTTGCACTGCGTGGGGTGCAGAGGTCCACAATGGGAAGGGGAAATCACCAAGACCATCGCCCACGTTGTGTTCAGGAGTACCTTTCAGCTATCTAGGCAGGCTTCAAAGCAGAGCAAGGGGCGAAAGCCTTCAGGAAAGGACAGCAGCCTGTCGCCTCTGCTTCCTTTCACTTGCCTTTTCAAGTTCCAAGTCTTTAGAGTGCTGGGCAACGAACGATACACATTGTTTTTTCTCAGATTCTATGCTTTTGACTCCACATAGGCTATCAGTACAAGTTATCCTCATGAAACTTTAGTTCTTACTATATTCATTGCAAAATAGGAGAAAGGCACAGACAAAGTTGATCACAAATGTGTAACCTTTAGTACTCAATTGATTCATTCCTAATCGTATTATTAAGCAATACTGTCACTTCATCATAGATTATTGAATTTAAAGAACGAAGACACAATTATGACAACAACATTACAAAATGGGAAAACAACCTGCAAATTAGTTAGGAAACATAGGAAGTTGTTTTATATCAAGTTAGAAGATTGGTCCTTCTCTGGGATAGGTGGCTGTGGGATCTCTCTCAGTCCTGGCTGGAGATGCCCAGAAAGGGAGCCTTGGCACAAAAGGCATGTGTTAACATTGGTAGAAGAATCAACCTTGAAAGCCCCAGACTTTTGTATTTAAAATACAACAACTGTACTAACTTGCAGTTGTCAGAGCAGAGCAATTCCCAAGTAAAAACTAAACTGGAGCCTCTGAATTATCAATTCAAAAGAATAACTGTTAACACAGCCTTTATATGTTTATATACAAAATGTTATATAGAGAGAGTAAACCTAGCCCAAAATCTGAAAGATGAGACCAATACAGAATTTAATTTAGGGCACTTGTTGTTGTTTTTTAAAGATGGAGAATGCACATAAACTACCTCTTATGAATAACTGCCAGCATGTTAGTTACAAATTACATGTTAGCTCCAGTTAAATGCACCTGAAAATGCACTCAGATTCAACACAATATAGCCATCTGGTCCCAACACAGCTACTGCCAGGAATGGATTTTGAGAGAGGAAAGGGAGAGAAATACTGGGAAGGAATACACAGAAATATTTAAAATGCTGAACGGCAACAAAAAACACCTATTATACTGGCTACACCTAAAAGAAGATGAAATAAAGCCATGCAGAGTTTATTTAAAGAAACTGTGGGAAGAATAGAATAGCAGCACATCCCAACCATTCATGTTAGAATACCTGGTATTCTATAGCTGATATTTTCGAAGGATGTCAAGGTTATTTGATGTGATAGGTTTTGCCATTAAATAATCTGACGTTAAACTGCCATTCCAACTAGCAAAACTATAACTTTGCTAAAATCAGCAGCAGTCGGTGTCAGGAAAGCAACAGGTACAAAACTTAAGTCACGTAAAACTTAATGAGGTTTATTCCGTGCACATGTAGCAGTCACTGCTTATACTGCCAGAGGCAAAGTGATCTTTGGATGTAGATGAAGGATCTCACGGTCCCACCGTTAGAAAACAGCAGCACAGGCAGTCCCGCGCAAAGACACATGCCAGGCTGAGTGGCAACAGCTGTCTGCTTTGCTGCAACATCACTGGCTTGAAGGCAGCTTCTAAACCCACCTGGTGCGGCAGCACGGACGGCTCATGCAATTGTCACAAGAGATTCCTGACACACGTCCTTTGAGTTATATTGTACGTGAGCATTTGTACTATCAGTGTAAGATTTAGAAAATACATGAAATCTAAGAATAAACCTGCCTTAAAGCAGATGAGACCATTTGTCCATCTAGCCCGATATCCAGATGGGCTAGATGGACAAATAATACTCTAACCAGGCAGGGAATCTCCCGCATCTCGTGCAGCAGTATTTCTCATGACTTGCTCTCTGGTCCTCCAAACTGGAAGTTCCAAGACTGAACCTGAGACCGTCTCAATACGAACCAGGTGCTTGGACACTGACCTGCAGTTCTTTCCCACTTGCATCTCTGTCAGATCAGCTGAAAGGAGGATTATTTATAAAGGAAACCTGCCAGTGTCCTGTGAAAGCAATTGATCCGACGTTTGCTTTTAGAAACCACAAGGTGTCACTACAGCTCCACTCGTGGGACACAAATGCATGGTGCTGGGCGTCCTTAAGCACTGCTAGTTAAAGTGGCCCTCCCTGTAGGCCTGAGCCTGGTCCGGGGCAAGGGGCTCAGCAGTTATAGGTATGAAACTAGCTTTCTGGCCAACTGGAACCATATCCCCCTTCCGTGGTGAACCATGACACCAGTCTTGCCCAGCCATGCACACACGGGGGAGGCTGTGGGGCAGTTCCACTGCCCAGCAGGCCTGCTTGTCTGGCCCCTTTTTTCCTTTAGGATACACAGGGCGGCTTGCATAATCTTCTGCTTCCTCTCAGTCTTAGTCTCACAATGACTGTGTAAGGTAGGTTAGGTTTACAGGAGTGAGCAATATGTATGTTTTACACAGACACAGACAGAGGGAGGGAGCAAGGGAGGGGGGAGAAGGCACAAGTTTGCAGTGGGCCTGGTCTGGTCTGATCCGATCCAACCCAGCGTGGCTTCTTATCTTCTTAGGTGGCCCTTCAGCTCCAAGCAAGGAAGTATCCTGTGCAGAGTGCCTAGCACTGCTCACTCGTTGGAAGCACCGGTGGGGAGGCAGTGAAGCAACAGTTTTGCCTGACAGGGAGCGATCCAGTGGCCTGTAGTCACTGGATCCTGAGAGGACACAGGATATTTCAGATTCCTAGTTCTGAGCCCCCAAGCAGCACTTAACCCTGCATCCAGGAATCAGCAAAGAACTTCAGCAGCTCCCCTTGGAAGTTGGGAAAGAAACTTGGAGCAGGAGGAAAGGGGGCAAGTTGACGGACAAGGACAAAAGAGGGCTGAAAAAGCCAGGATACAGGCCATTCTGAACCCTCTCCAGTCACTTCTCTGCTTTGCAATTTTCCATCTTTGAGGGCAAAAGAGAAAATATGCTGAGTGTGGAAGGCATGTAGGTGACGATCGCTTTCACCGTTCCTCCCACTCTGCACAGGATGACCTTATCTTCCAAGTTCAGAGAGATCACAGTAGATTTGCCCTCTAAAACAGCCAAGATTTTAAGAATATCAGAAATTTCAGGAAAACACAATTATTGACATGTAAATAGCAAGAGGAAGATGGGCAGTGGGGATTTAGAAACAGTACAGATGCTAAATGATTACTTTGCCTCTGTGTTCTCCTCAAAGCAGGATGAGGGAAATCTACATGGGGGGCCAGATGAGGCTGGAAATTTAGGGGCACAGCTTGGAGTCACTTTTGACTCACTCATTCTATTTATCTAACATGCCCTTCATTTGTTTTAAGCATTTTTATACTCCCCCCCCCCCCCCCGGCATCATATTCCCAAGACAATTACACAGGACAAAAACAACTGAACTATAAATTTTAAATCTAAAAGCTACAATATCACAGAAGCAAACTGAAACTGTTGGCAGAATTAAAATTGCAAACAGTTCCTGAAAAGGAAAGGTCTTTGCTTGGCACTGAAGATTCCATAAGGTGTACACCAGGTATCAGATATTCTGATCAAAGCATCCCAGAACTTAGCTGGCACCATCAAGGTGGTTCTCTTCCTGGTGGCCACCTTGTTTGCTTCTGATAGCAAGAGCAGCCATAGGAGGTCTTCAGGTGAAGAGCTCAATCTTTGAGTACATACATAGGAAGATAATCTTTTCATACTGAATAAGGCCTGTGTCTACTGCTCTTATCCAGACTAGTACTTTGAACACAAAGCTGAAACTGGTAGCTGCATTCATTGATAAAGAAATCTATTGCCATGAATCACACTTCTTTCTCATCTGATACTGCCTATACGACACTGAGATAAATTTCAACAGGCCTGGCTTGTTCATTCATGTGCTCTCTGAACACATGCACAGAGATGCACACATCTAAGGGGCCCGTTGACATTGGCTGCCCCATTCTAGGCAGGCCCCTCCCAATTGTACACACACACATATTCAAACAAAGACATTGGCTTTACTGATCAAAATTCTTATTGCACAAATGACCAATCAATTGGAATTGACTTGTTGTGATAATAATCAGAAGCCAGACCTACATAACATAATATTGTTTAAATTTGTTTGTGTAAGATATATGGCATAGCGTACAAACAAAGGACAGAGCATGACGGATAACAGTACCCATCCATGTTTAGGGTTTGAAATGTGGGGGACATAGCTAAAACTCTGCTTATTGACTGAACCAGAGGCTGCTGTGCATGGAAAATTATGCCACAGAACTGCACTCTGAGCAAAGGGTTGGGATAGAGGATCTCCACAGTAATTTCGAAGTGTATGATTCTACTTTGAGACTAAGGGCTGAGCATATCCAAGGGAAATGCAATTGGGCACAATGAAGTGGAGGCCCAAAACTAACTAAAAGAGTAAAAGGGGGAGAGAGATCCATGAAGGACAGCTTCGTGGGCTAGGGAGGAAGAGGCTGTGTGAGAGAAGAGAGGAGAGCAGGACAAATTGGATTTATATACTAAACACACTCCTACCAATGTCCAGCACTGTGTGCTCAACCTGTTTCTTCCAGCTTCCTCTTCCAGTTATCTACTCTTCATGACTAGAACCACTGAGATGTCAGCTTGATTACAGAGCAGCCAGATTTTCCCAAAGATTTGGCTGAACGCAATGGATATAAAGACGGAGCATGGGGAAATGGAGAAAGAGGGAGTGCAGCAGTGATGCATTCTACTAGATGACCAGGGAAAGCTGCATGTACTGAAAAAGCCAGGCTTCCAGTCCAGTACTGGTTAAAAAGACAGACTGAATTCCCATACACATTCACACAAAGATGCAACAGGAAAGAGGATACAGAATGATTTCTAGGAAAGTGGCCTCCACAAAATACAACAGAATGAAAGATGCCTTTCCTGGGACCTGTTCGGATCTTTCCCGAGGAAGAAGCCTTGGGCAAGGCTGCCGGCTGATCACCACTTCGGCTAAAGGAGGGACAGAAGTGCCGAGAAATAAGAGGCCCTGGACATACTGCAGCAAGGCTGCGCAGCAGAACCCCAGCACCTGCGGCTCAAAGTGCTTTTCATGAAGAAGCAAGAATAAGTCAAAACAAGTAGGATGACAAGGCCTGTCGCACAACGAGGAAGTGATCACAACTAGTAATCAGGCCTGCTTGACATGCTCCAGAGATTGCCGCAGGGCACCCTGTGTAGGAAGACGCCAAAACTGCCTGATTTCAGCAAGGTGGGACCAGCCAGAACACTGCAGGCTTGAACCCAGGATTTAGGGTTTTGTCAAAATAAGGACAAAATAAACAAGGACACAGTCCTGAGACAAAATCAGCAAAAGAAGGCATTAATGTGGGTATGCATAAAGTTAATAAAGTTGATTCGACATGATAGATACAGGCCTTAATCTAGTTTCACCAATACATTTCAGTTACTGTAGCACTCAAAGGTGTGAAGTTTCCACCTGGCCACAATGCTCAACAGCAATTGCAGATAACTTCTTGGGGTACACAACTGTGTGTGTCAGTAAACTCCGATTTCCAGAATACTTTGGTGTAAGCTAATCAGGATATAAATTTGTGCTGTCTGCCTTCGTCATATTTTTAATCTCTTCCTGCATCTGTGACCAAATGCACAAGACAAATTGTGCTGCACCCAGCCCAAGATGCAAGTTTCTTTATCTGGATGTTAAATGCAAAGCAAAACTTAAAAGAAACAGAATCATTTCATTCCATATCACTTCATTCCTGAGTGCCTGATCCTGCCTCATCTTCAACATTAGGCAGGGTCAGGCCTTGTTGAACTCTGGTCGGGTGACTTAGATGTTGTAAACTACCCAGAGGGCAAGTGTAATATAATAATCATAATCATAATTTCAAACTCCAGAGTAGACTGATTTTTTTCCCAGTGACAGACAGATTGCAAACGAATTGCAACTCATTTTAGTTTTGATCCAACCCACTACTTTTGGGAAAGGGAGGCTTTTAAAATCTGCCATACTCACGTTTCAAATATATCACATCTATATTAAGAACATTTCTGCCAAGAGGATGCAAGTCCAATGGACTCCATATCTTGACCAGTGAAATTTAATTAAACCAATGGAAAACACTAGTGTAGCACAGAAATTAAAGGTTACAATTAATCACCGTTATGTTTAATCTGGTATTTGTGACATTTTATGTACTGCTTTGTGTATAACTTTGGTCTTAACATCCTATATTATTTTATTGCTTAATAAAAAGATATTACATTTATAAAATGTAAAATTAGACAAGCATGCACTGAGAAATTGAATTATCAAATGTGTGAACTGAGGTACCATCTAAGATAATACAAACCCTTTTTTCTTTCAAGTTACCTTCCTTTCAATAGTCAGGTTGCTTACCTGTACCTGCTGTTCTTTGAGCGGCCACCTGTGCATTCACACATATGGGCTGACGCCTGTGCTCAGGAAGTCTCTTATAAAAGTGGGCCTTTGGTAAGGGAGCCCTCACCCTTTTCTGTATCAGGTCTATGTGGGAGGCGCTCCTGCACATTCCCTCAGTTCTGTTGAGACAACAAAAGCCAAGGAAAGAGTGTTGTGTCATGCTGGCCTGACCTCTGTGTGCCCCTGACAAAGTGGGGCAGCCACCTTTAGGAGCTGCTCTCTTGGAGGTGCTGTAGGTTGTAGACTGTCCAGCTTGCATGCCAGGAAGAAGGTGTTTGTGGCCCAGGCTGCTAGTCTTTGAGCAGAGAGTGGCTGCTCCTTCTTCCTTTCCCCAAAGACACAAAGAGCCTTGGCAACTGGGGGAGGGATTCTGCCCTGGAGCAGTAAAGGGCAAGTGCCTTTTGGACATCCAGGGAGTGTAAGGCAGTCTCCACCTGGTTGGAACGGGCAGTGAAGAGAGCTAGAAGAATAATGTCCTGGTTGAGGTGGAATGCTAATATGCCTTGGAGAGGAAGGTTGAGCCTGAGTCAGTGCACTGCCTTGTCCCAGGAGGGAGGGGGGGATGGTCTACAGGGAGGGCACCCAGTTTGCTGGCTGATGTGATGCCACCATGAGGGCAACCGTCCATAAAAAAAGTTCACCTGCAGCTAGCAGCTCAGAGGGGTTCTTGGTGAAAGCCTGTAGCATAACCAAAAGACTATGCCAGTGTGGAGGGTCAGGTGAGTGGAGACAGGCTTTGGAGGCGCTTCAGGAACCTGAGGGCCAGGGAATGCAAAAAGGCTGAAAAACAGGTATTAGTGTGTGGAAGGAGGAGATCGCCACCATGTATCCTCAGCTCGAGGAGTGTTTTATCCCGTTTTTGGGAAAGCGTATGGAAGCACCAGAGGATCTGCTTAGCAGTGGCATCCTGTGGGCTGAGGGTTTTCTGTCACACAAAGGCAGAAAAGACACTCAGTTTGGCTAGGAAGGGCCTTCTCATTGATGGCCTGCATTCTGTGACAGAAATGACTTCGATAACCCGTGGCAGCGTATCAGCCGCAGGCTATGCCTCATACACCATGTGCGAGGGAAGAGTGTTGATGTCCGGGTGGAAGATTCTGCCCGAGTCTTGTGAAGTCAGGTCTGGGCTGAGTGGGTGCCAGAGCTCCTGGTACATGGTCACAGGTCTCTTGGGGATGGAGAGTGCTGCTGAGGGAGCCTCCCATGTCTGCTGGATGGGCTGCAGCAGCATGGGAAGGAATGGGATAGCCAATAGTGCCACATCCTCGGGGTGCTGAAGGCCAGGTCTGAGGCTTGACCATGCAGATGCTCTGTTTCAAGCCCAATAGCGTTTGCCACCTGGAGGTCTCCTTGTTCCAAAAATCTGCTCATCTCTGGTGGAGATGCTGGGTCCTATGAGGCAGCAGCAGCACTGGGTGAGGAATTAGACCAGCGATGCTGCCAATTCCAAATTGGAAATGTAATCCTTGGGGTCTGGTGAAAGGAAGGGTGTCCCTGGTATCAAGAGCCTTGGAGTTGGTGACATTGGTGGAAGGGCATCATAGAGATGCAAGCAAAGGATTGCTTTATCAATATTGATTGGTTATGCTATGAGGCTGTTGGCTCCTGACATCCTCTCAGTCCAAGCACCAATGTGAAGTTGCTGAACAGCTGGAGGCCTGGTCCATTCAATCAGGGGAGATCAGGATCTGTCTCAGTGCAAGACAGGTGGATCGCCACAATATTCAGGCAATCTTGATGGCAGCAGCATCTGTCTTGGCAAAGAGCATCAGGATCACCTCAACAGTGACACCTCAAAAGGTTGTTGGACCGGAGAACTGGGAGGGGTGTCCCTTGGTTCCCCCTCAGGCACCAATGCTGCTCAAACAAGATCCTCTATCTGTACCAAGGGCTCTGAGTTGAGACTGGGTCTGAGCAGCCCCGTGGTGGACTCACATGACACCTGTATTTCTGCTTGGCAGGGGCAGCCACCTTTTGTGTGCATTGGGTCACTTTCCTAGCCATGGAGTCCCCTGAGGAGCAGCGCAATTTTGGCCAGGGAAGCTCAGTCAGAGACCCTGCTGCTTCTGCTGAGAGCCTGTGTGATGGTGTCATGGCTTGGTAGGTGGGCAGTCACAGCCCACTTGCTTTGTGGAGTCAGCAGCCCGCAGGGCTCTACTCCAGAGCCTGGCCTGCAGTCAGTCTGCCCATATTCCTGGGCCTGTTCTGTGAAGGCCTCACAGGCAAGCAGGCCTCAATGGCATGACTCTTGCCCAAGGAACGAAGGCAGAGGGTGTGACTGTCCATGGGAGGGAATTTGCTCCTTCAGCGGATGCATTTTCTGAATGGCACCTTTGAAGCCGTCACAGTAGGTGGGAAGGAAGAGACAGAGGCAAGCATTGGGCTTGACAGAGAACGCAAAGAGAAGGACATACACACATACATGCATACATATGATTTTTTAAAGGCAAAGAGTGAAACAGCATCCATGGAGGAGATAGTGAAGATGAGGAGTCTGAGAAGGTTGATGGTAGAAAAAAAGGCAGTTAGTGGGAGTGAGAAAGACAGTTGCTCTTGGCCCATGTTCTCAAGGCCCACTGACTGGGATTCAAAGGACAAAGAGGAAAAGCTGGAGGAGTCCTTAGAGTGTGCACCAATTCCAGACATTGAGACGAAAGGTGTCGAGACACTTATCTCAAGGCCAGATTCTCCGAGTGAGCAGGCAGTCTCTGAGAATGACCAAGATATACAGTTAGTGGAAAGGGGATTGGAACAGTGCGGTTTCTCAGAGACCTACAAGGCAGGAACAGCTCTTGACCTCATGACACGATGCTAGCAGAGGAGGGCAGCCCAATCAGAGGATGGGTGTACAGTGAGAAGGTGTGCTCATTTCCAAAAGGCCCCTCCAAAAGGATGGGGCCTAGACATACAGACAAGGAGAGTTCCTAGAAGTAAATACTAAACTGACTTCAACAGACTGCTCTGTGAATGCCCAGAGATTCATGCTGGGTGTCTGTGCTTCTGGAAAATACTTAAGGCAATAAGGAACATGTTGCAAGGATGCATCTGTGACTTTCAATGTGTGAAGGAAGGAACCCTGGCTTGCAACAGCAGTGAAAGCTGAAAATACCTAAGTTTGAGAAGAGGGAAGTGCTTCCCAATCTAGGCACAAAGGAACTGAGGGAATGGGTGGCAGCCCCTCACTCATATACCTGGAGCAGGAACGGGAGGAGCTCCCCATCAGGCAAATTCTTAACTATGGAATTTCCCCAACAGGCTCTACAAAAGCCAGTTGTGTGATGTACGGAGACCACAAAGACGAACTCCTGTTTTAAGTCCTAATACTGCAACTTCATAGTCAAGGTCCTGTTCATGGTTTACCTATCTCAAATCCTTACCAAGTTAAAGACAGTATATAACCAGTAAGATTATGATGACCAATGAAGCCTTGATATTAGTTGT
This sequence comes from Varanus komodoensis, assembly GCF_004798865.1. NCBI lineage: Eukaryota > Metazoa > Chordata > Lepidosauria > Squamata > Varanidae > Varanus > Varanus komodoensis. The sequence goes on along the minus strand of NW_025335701.1, from coordinate 4,713,780 downwards.
TCATAAACATCCTTACTTCCATAGGTATTATGTATTCGATGGCAGATTTTGCTTAGAATTTTATATATTCCCTTTTAAGGGGTGAAAATCTGCTTTCCAGAAAAAATGTGCTACTAGCCAAATCTGTCTGACATAATAGGGCCACCTTGTGGCAAAACAGTACTGACTTTTTTTAAAAAAATCTAGTTTTGCACTACTTTATCTTGATTTGCACACTTTCTTGGACATGGTAAAAAGCAAGATAACCATTATGACAGTTCTGTGTGTGTGTGTGTTTTATAGTTTGCTTCTTCTTTCGGAAATGAAATTATTTTTCTGATCAACTACTCTATTATTTCTCAGCTATAGATTTCACTTCAAAGCAAGTTCTTTAAATACTCTATACAACAGAAAATACACTAAACAAAGGAAATACACTAAAATATCTTAACACTATTAGAGCTATATAAAATTAAATAGTGGTAGATGCATTAAAAGTCAAAAGAAAGAAAAAATACTTACAGGTGAAACCAAGTAATTGCTCCTCAATATTAATTCTGAAAACAAATGGGCTAAATTCAACCAGCATAAATGGAAGAGATTTATCAACTTCCACATTAATTCATCAGCTTACACATCTTGATTTCACTGCCCATTAAGAGAAAAAAATGTCAATTACAAATATTCAGTACCTAAACGGATTTGGGGAAGGAAGCATACTTTTATTTGTGCAATTTTTTATGTTTTAAAAAATATTTTTTAAATAAAAGTACACTTTCAGAAAAGTTTCTTCTAAGAATACTTAGAAAGTGTTGCGTGGACCTCTTTTATTAAAAGGAAAAAGGGACATCCACATTTAAGAACATTTCAGTTTAAGTGTCATCTTTGTAGTACTGAAGTGATAAAATGATATTTACAACTGACTATTTTGCAAAGCTATGTTTTGAAACTCGATTTAATGGATGGTGCCAGGCATTTTCTTTCAGGGCATATAAAACCTTGGTAAATGTCGTTATCAGCAGAAACTGAAAGCAAATTTCGTATCTTGCTCTCTCTTTATAAAATGCAGAGTAACAATAACGAAGGGCCAGGTGTATACATGTGTTAGTGATTTTATACAAGACCAGCAAAACTGTCACTGTGGTCAGCAACCTGAGAAAAATGTAAACGAGAAAAAATTACACCCCTGAACTGGAAAACCCCCTGAAGTAATTACTGAAGTTTATTTAGCAGCCTATGCAGGTTCTCTGCTCTTAAGACACTGAGGTTATAATTTGCACTGTGTGATTTCTCAGGCTAGAATGTTTTTAAATATTCTACATATCAGAGATTGAAGCCATCAAACTAATTTCCATTTATGACTTAACCAAATGTATGGTGAAAGAAGAGCACCCAACACGCTCGGATGGAATGGCAGGGAAGGGAACTGATGGGGCTTTGCAAAGAACATTATTAGTGGAACTTGTGTACTTTTCAGTAACAAGAAGACAGATAGGATCTTTTTATTTGCTTGTTTTGTTTCTGTTTGGAAGTACAAGTTCCAAGCTAATCAGGAGTCAATGGGAAGTGGCCATATGAGCGCAATACATTGAAATTTCTCGGCTGGCTGATGATCCCCCTAGGCCAGTGGGCCTTCTTATCCATCACATGGTGTTTCTTAGTGGTGAATCCATTTTGCAAGGTTGTGTTCAGCACCATGGATAGTTCCTATGAAGCTCAGGTGGGGAGTTGCTGTTGGGAGTGAGCAAGAGGGCTGGAATCAGAACCAGGAGGAAGAAGAGAGGTGTGGGAGAGCCAGGGCATGTGAGTCATTTCCAGGCACTGAGATGGGAGAAGTAGAGACCCTTCTCTCATGGCCAGATTGCCCAGGTGCGCAGGCAGTCTCTATGTATAACCAAGACTTGCCATTTGTGGGAACGGACGGGGAGCAGGTGAGTTCCTCAGACACAGAGGAGGCAGGGATGGTTCTTGACCCCATGATGTGTCACCAGCAGAGGAGGGAGGCTCCATTAGGGGATCAGTGTGAAGAAAGGAGGTGTGTCCATTGTCAGAAGGCCCCTCCAAAAGAGATGCGGGCCAAGCATAAGGAGAATTCCTGGAAGTGAATACTAGATTTGATTAAACAAACCACTCTGTGCATGCTCAGAGATCCCATCTGAGTGTTTTGTTCCTGGAAAATGCTTTAGTCAATAAAGAACTTTTGCAAGAAGGGTCTGTGGCTTTGAATGTGCAAAGGGAGGGACCCCAGTTCACAAGAGCTGCAAGGGATAAGGATCCCCTCTGGCTTAGAGTCACCAGCCTTCCCATAAATTATTATGATGACCCTGCATTCATATTCCAGCTTCTTTCCTCCTGTGAGGAGGCCAAGGCGGCTTACATAGCTCCATTTTATCCTCTCAAAACCAACCCTGTGAGGTAGGTCAAACTGAGACTCTATGACTGACCCAAAGTCAACCTCTGAAATTACTTCCTGTGTACACTGAGAAGCCAAATGTGTGAATGTGAGCAACATGTTTGGGAATGCATGTGTCAGACGTGTAGAGCTGTCGGAGAGCCAGGATTGTCCACAGCTTCCTTTGGTGATTCTTCAGCAATCATCTACTCTTTTCCAACAGCCATCATCCCCATATTTATTATGCCTTTATTGCTGATACGTCTCATCAAATCATCAGCTCTGTGTCAGCTCTGTGACACAGAGCTGATGATTAGTCTTAGTCTTAGTCAGCTCTTAGTCAGCTCTGTGAAAGCAACCCTCCAAAATGTCCTATCCTTCACAGCCCAACACAAGGCTGTGGATTCCTTTATGGAATCAATTCATCTCGTATTTGGCCTTCCCTTTCTTCCGTTTTCCCAAGCAATATTGCCTTCTTATGATGTGCCCAAAGTGCAACATCGCTTTTAGCATTTTTCTTCCGAAGAAAGCTTTGGCCTGATTTGCTGTAGGACCACTTGGCCCTAGATCTGTCAGTCCAGAGTTTCCACAGAGTGTTCTCTAGCACCATGTTTCAATTACATCAAATCTCTTCCTGTTAGCACTCTTCACTGCCCAGCTTTCACAGCCATACACAGTGATCAGGAATTCAAGAATGTGAGTGAACGTGGCCTTGACTTCCAAGGAAATGTCCCCACACTTGACAATCTTTTCTAGTTCCTTCATCGTTGTCCCTCCAAGTTTCATTCTTCTCCTGTTTTCTTGGCTGCAGTCTCCATTTATACTGATGACTAAGAAAAGGTATGCAAAACCTTTCACAATTTCATTTGCTGTATTGTCAGCCTTAAAGTTTATTGATTTATTTATTAAACTTGCATTCCACACTAATGGTCCTATATAAATTCTTCAGAATTGTATAATTCTGATTACTCTGTAGTCATGATTTTTTTCTTCACACTCGGCTGCGCTCTAATTTTTACACTTTTTGCTGCTGCGAATATCCCAAGAACCAGCTAACACCAAGACCCAGTCTAGACAACATGGCAAAATCACAACATGCACAGGCTGCTTCAGACTAGCACCGTTTCTCCTCCTGTCATGCACTCCATGTCCAAAGGCACCTCAAGTTTCCCAATAACTACAGTTCATCATGACGTGTGTGTAACCGGTTTTTAATCTGGATCAGGCAAGCTGGAATTTCTGCAGACACATTTTATCTGCAAATCAAAATTGAAAATTACAGTTTGAACTGAACTTCCTTGGTCCAGTTTGAAGGCAAACACAATTTGTGTTAATCATCATATGCCCAGTTCAGACTAGATGGCAAATCAGAGTTCTATCAAACCAGGAAGTGAATTACTGTGCTCACAAAGAGGTGCACACAAACATATACATCTCAGTCTGAGAGTCAGACTTGCTCTGCTGTCAGATTCTAAACCAATTCCCAATGTGGTTCCTGCTGCTTCAGGTTGATTGGTCTGCAATTTAACAGCAAAAGTTGTTGAGATCAGTACAACCCAAAGATGTGAATCTGTATATTTATTTTATTTTTATTTCAATTTATGTCCTGCCTTTTTCCTACAAAGGGCTCAAGGCAGCTTACATCATTCTCCTCCTCCATCTTATCATCTTATATGAGCAAAAGACCACCACAGACAGAACTCCTAAGTCACGCAGCATCCATTCAAGCATTCTTGTTAACTGAGATCGCTCAAACGTTCTACCGTCAGTTATGTACTGCTAAGTAATTGTGTGATGATGGGGCAAGCGAGGTACAGCGATGTGCTTCTGACCTTGCTATGTAGTCCCAATAGCAAACAAGGAAAAATTATTCATGCTGCTTGGAGAAAAAAATAAAGCAAAGCAATGCTGTATTGCTTGTTTTTACACTTCAAGAATAACATTCACCACTTCTCTGACAAATGGGCAGAGACATGTTCATTTACCTCACCACTAACCATATTAACTTGAGATAAATTTTGTTTCATTTGAGTATATTGAGTGTGCTGTGATAGCAAAGCCAGGAATGGAAGGAAAGGGAAGCCACAAGAGAATATTACCTGTACGAGACATAGCCGAGATCATGGTGGAAAAAGCTGCACCAGCCCTGTTCTCACTACACACACACACGACTGGCCCTAGCGGCAATTCCACAAGAGCCAACTGTTCACACTTTCCTTTGGGTTGCACAGAATGGTAACATTTGAGGCTTTTCTACCCTTTCCACTAACAACTAAATTGAAATGAAGACAGTCCAGATACTTCAGATGGTGCAAAACAGAGCTGCCAGGTTGCTGATGGGACTGGGCATTATTCTCATATAACCCCAGTCCTCTATCAACTCCACTGGCTTCCCCTCGAAGTCCGGGCTCAATTCAAGGTGCTGGTTATTACTTATAAAGCCCTAAACAGCTTGGGACCAGGATACCTAAAGGAACGCGTTGGTGACTTCCTGCCTTGACTTCTGTAACGTGCTCTACGTGGGGCTACCCTTGAAGACGGTCCGGATACTTCAATTGGTTCAAAATAGAGCTGCCAGGCTGCTGACGGGGACGGGGCGCTATGTTCACATGACTCCAGTTCTCCGTCATCTTCACTGGCTTCCCATTGAAGTCCGGGCCCAATTCAAGGTGTTGGTTATGACCTATAAAGCCCTTAACGGCTGGGGTCCTGGTTACCTAAAGGAGCGCTTATGTCCATATATACCCGCCTGCCTGCCCCTTGAGATCAGTGGGAGAGGCCCTTCTCTGGGAACCCTCCGTGAAGGACATTAGGAGGGTAAGTACCCGGAGGAGGGCTTTCTTTGCGGTGGCGCCCCACTTATGGAATGCGCTCCCCAGAGAGGTCCGCCTGGCGCCGTCGTTATTCGTTTTTCGGCGCCAGACGAAGACCTTTTTATTTAAACGTCATTTTAATTGTTAATTTAATTAATATTATTTATTTTATATCCTTGGCCAGGTCGACTCAAATTATATTGTTTTTATATTATGATTATTTATTGATTGATTTGAGCCGCCCCGAGGCTTCGGCGAATGGGAGGGCATAGAAGCTTCCTCAATAAATAAATAATGCCTTCTTCCCTATTGGCCCTCCCGCCCCCTGAGATCGGCAGCAGAGGCCCTCCTCCGGGAACCCTCTGTGAAAGACGTTAAGAGGCAGAGCACCCGCAGGAGGGCCATCTCTGTGGTGGCGCCCCTGCCTATGGAATGCGCTCCTCAGAGAGGTCCACCTGGTGCCATCATTATCTGTTTTTCGGCACCAGGTTAAGACCTTTTTATTTAATCGATATTTTAATAAGTTTTAATATTGAATTTTATCATCATATTTTAATTGCAGCCAGAGTGGCCCATTAAATTATTTATGTTATGTTAGGTATTTGTATTTTATTTGTGTAAGCTGTCCTGAGGCTCTTGCAAAGGACGGCATACAAATATCTTAAATAAATAAAATAAATAAATGAGGGGTTGACAGTAGATCCTCCAGCTCATTGGGATATTGTTTTTTCCTTTGTTGTCCCCTTGAGACTTATTGTGAGGTATTTAATTATTCTTCAGGCATAACCTATAATAATAAACATTTAGTTTATTTCTGGTTTCTATGGAATAGATTTTTAAAGCACATATTTAATACTATGGGGAAAGGGCAAGAAATTAAATAACTGGAAGGAAATTGTAGGAAAAGACCACTATAGTGTATGCTAATTTCCAGGGCAGATGAACTCCTGTAGACATCCCAGGTACATATAAAAGACATAGGTGAGTTAAGAGGCAAGCCAAGCTGCCCCTGTCATATACCCGGTTGACAACGAACCATGGCATAGGTCATACTAAACACCTTTTATCCCAAATCAAAGCGACAATGAAATTCACCCAGCCGGTGTGGAAGGAGATGAGTGGCCAGCGATTCACACGGCTAGTCCTTGTTAGGAAAGGAACAAAAGAAGATGGGGAAGTGGAACCAGTGTGAGGAGGAGTGCAAAGGATGCCAACCTCAAGTACCCATTGTCAGAATACAGGCACAAAAGACATTTAAGAGCTATAGAAATGCGTAGGCAATTATAATGGGAGTGTGCGCTGTCTGATGAGTTGGCCTAATAGCCACATGCAAAACTGCATATACACAAGTTTGTTTGCTCCTGCAGTATCCCATCTCTGAGGTACAGTGTGTGGGCACACAACTGGTGTACAGGTAGCAGAATTAAGGTTGCCTACAGCAGGAGCAGCAAGTTTGCCATCCAGGTGCAGCAAGCTCTGTTCCACAGCACAGTGCACAGAATGCAGAAGCACCCCTAGCGGCTGGGATGCTGGTGGGAACATGCCGGAATGTGCTGTGCAGTTTTGCTTATGTTTGCCCCAAAGGCATGTAAAACGGGTTTTTGTGATAGTTATACTGCAACAGTATTCTAAGCATGTATCAGTCTTCAAGAATTTAGTATAAGTGACCCCCATATTTGAAGACAGTGGCACCATTCTGTCATTTTTAAGCATGTTTCGCCCCACAGACTTCAACACCCCACACTTCATTTTTTCAGAGATCAAGGAGGCTTCAGAGAACTTAACTCTGGGCAGATTTATTTATTTATTTATTTATTTTCCGATTTATTTCCTGCCTTTTTCCTACAAAGGGCTCAAGGCAGCTTACATCATTCTCCTCCTCCATCTTATCCCCACAACAACAACCCTGTGAGGTAGGTTGGGCTGAGAGTCTGTGACTGGCCCAAAGCCACCCAGTGGGCTGCATGGCCGAGCGGGGACTAGAACCCAGGTCGTCTGAGTCCCAGTCCCACGCTCTTCACCACGATGCCACACTGGCTCTCTCTAGATTTGCCAAATAGGAACACTGTGCATTTAGATTACTTTACAATCTGCCCTCACAGGAACCCTACGGATTATGTCACAGATTTTCATTTTGCACAGCAAAAGCCACACAGGCGCCTGGACACTTCTAAAGGGGAAGTCCCTGTCTAGCTGATGTGAGACTCACCTGCCACACCCACACTCGGCCTCCATGAACTGACCCAGAGGACTGTAAAAAATGCGTAATTAACATTGCAATGGCATATATTCTGTCTAGATGGAGAGCCCGACGGATACACTCTTCTTGATGAAGAACAGAATCTAAGGACAGAAGATAACCTTTCAATATTTGCCATAAGGGCTATTCCACCATTCTTCCAAAAGCCTTGGATAAGAAAGCTTTCAATAGTGTCATCTAGTGTGATCTTTATCCGACACTGAACAATAAAAGCATTACACTTTTTTTGAAAGACATATAATGTCATATGCTAAGTAAAGCAACTGAGGAATCAGGAAAGAACGTAAGGAATAAAGGGCCTCTGAAAAAGGGTCCAGTTCAACAATGTTATGATTCTACCAATATCCAGCAATAATGAGGAAAACTGTTAGTAGTTTCAGTGACCAAAACGCGGGAGATACTTATTGCTGTGGCTCCTAAATGAAGGAGTACAAGCAATCTTCTACTCATGGAAAAAGAGGCCAACAACATTATCCTCTAGGGCTATATTGTAATGCAGAGGCATGAAGATCAGATACAGGTAAATATGTGTGATCGGGAATATCCTATCCTGTTCCTCTTCCTTTGGAAAAATAGGAGGCAGTCAATACACTATGCAGAAAAGCCTTATTAGCCAAGGATGCTATAATAAGACTCTGGGGGATACCTAATATAAACAGAAGTGAGTTATTAGATGACTTAACATAACAATGGTTTGTGCCATGCCGAATCAAGAAAGGTGGAGCCATCGCAAACATCTTTGTCACAGATCTTTCCTATGATTCAGTGCTGTATTACGCTAGTGGAAATCAGGAGGAAATTAAGTGGAGTATATTTTATTCTTATTAATTTAAATGTCCATACTTCTTGTGCCTTAAATCTGTAGCGAACCATGAAAAGTCTGCCTGAGAAAGCACTGCCTGCTTGAAAGAGGAAAGCAAAGAACTGGAGCTCTCTGGGTGACTTTCAGCCAGTCATTCACTCTCAGCAAAATCTTCCTCACAGATTGTGGTTGTTGTGAGCATAAAATGGAGCTGGAGAATTCTTTACAAGAGGAAAAATCAGGATATAAATACTATGCAATACTAATAGCAATAATCGTAATAATAATGATAAACCACCTCACAAAAACGCTTATTTGGCAGTAGCTACCACTCTAGATGTTCAGCAGCAGAAAGGCAGATATGGAAGGAATGACAAATTTAAAGTTAGTTCATTATTACAAACCTAAAAGGCACAATTAATTGCTCGACCATCTTCTGTATAGGCATGGCAGCCAAAGAAAGAGCATAAGCAAATCATCATGATGCTATGCAGAAGTACTGCATCAATGAGAACTCCACTGCTCTCAAATAAATAAATAAATAAATAAATAAATTCATAAATGGCTCATTCGCAAAGTCAAGATTCACTGAGTTAAAAAATTAAGTTGTACAGATCAGAAATGTAATCACAGGAGACAAGCTCTGAGAGTTTTTCAATCACTGTGGGGCTGCATCAATTTAAAGTCATGTTACATTAAAGAGAAAAACGTCTGGGAAAGTCTCCCACTTGTCACTTTGGATTAGATTTGTTGTTGTTATCAGACTGTGCATTTTGCAGGCTTCTTTTACATTTTAAAGATATTACCTAATGCTGCTGCACAGTGGATAAAGAAACCAGTAACATATGACTTTTTATCAGATTGCCCAAAGACTAGAGCCTGTGCAAATTAACTCAATCTCTCTCTCTCTCTCTCTCTCTCTCTCTCTCTCTCTCTCTCTCTCTGTGTGTGTGTGTGTGTGTGTGTGTGTGTGAGAGAGAGAGAGAGAGAGAGAGAGAGAGAGAGAGAGAGAGAGAGAGAGAGAGTTCATCACTTCTAGAAACCTATTAACATATTAAGATGAACTAACTGCCCAAGGGTAATATAATGTACAGTGAAGCAACTCCAGGTATTTTCTTCTCCTGAAGAATGCTGCACTTAATTTTAAGAGTTATACAAAAATCAATTTGTAGTTTATCTTACTTCATGTACATTCTGAGATGGCAATGAGTTCCCTCCATTTAATACATCTCAAGCCAAAATCAAACTCCGCTTCTGTCTTAATAGCAACCTTTGGCTTAGTCTCATATAAAATGGCTTCTGGTGCCTGACTCTGTTCAAACGAACGGTATAAATATGGCACTTTATGCATGTGCACAACAGGAGGTTTCTAACTGTAAATGTGCCTGCTTACACTGCAGAGGCTGCAGCTTATATTTAAATACCACAAATAAGATAGTTAGGGTTTTTTAAGCTTCAGAAAAGTGTTACTGATAATAATCCCATTCCCAAATAGTAAATGAGACAAAGTTAGGCACACTATTGCCTCTATGGAGAATACAACATTATAATGTGTAGGTAAGCAAAATCATTCAGTTATTACTATTATATCCCCTTGTATTTTATTTTTATGTTAAGCACAACCTTCTTTAAAGCTTAAATACCTATCAGCAACTCCCTTTCTCCTACTCTCTTGAACAATCACTAGCCTTGGGCACACACAGGCACAAAGCTCCTATGTGTGATACAGAGAGACCACAAAAAATCGCCTCCATTTGCACAATTGGAACTCAGTACTTCTGTGGGCAAGCCCTAAAACTAGTTCCTGGAATGGGCCTATCTGTGAATTATGCGAATCTTGCCAGCTTTCTTCCTCCATAATCATTTCTGCTCCTTTCTGGTTGCCCCAAGAGGCTTCAAGTCTCTGCTCCATAAGCAGCTAGTGCTGCCTTCAGTTACAGTAATGTTGGCCATTCGTAGGTGGTCTCCACTGGATACTGATCCAGTAATAAATTTGGCAGTGCAGTCCCCGCAGGAAGCATGAGTGACCGTGAAGCATTCTTCTAGTAAAAGCAGGCATTGCAGCTCTGCTGTCTGTTCCACATTCCTCTACTGCCAAGAATGTGCACCCAAAGTACAAGTTCACCCCTCACTGCCCTGCTTTCAATCCAAAATGTGGACAAAAAATCATATCCCATAAAAATCTACATAGGGGGGAAGAAATCTCTGTTTGGTTTTATGTTGAGCAGATGTGCTGCTAGAAGGTTTGGGGCTCGATCCTTTAACTGACTTCAACAGAAGAGCTTTAATGCCACACTGCAGGAGGAAAAGGACTGGAGGGGCATAATGGAAGGGGAGGGTACTCTTTCTTCTCCAACTCTGATCCCCCAGGATATCCCCTCCCTTCTTGTCCCAGGGAAGTGGGTGCTAGGCATACAAAAAATTGCACCAATTTTTTTTCCTAAGTTTAATTACAGAACCGTGGAGGAACATTGAGGGCAGGGGGCATTAACACTTCTCTCTGCAGTTGTACTAAGAAATTATCGGGGGCATTAAATGAAAATTAAACTGAGAAAAATAACTTCCATAGACATCAATGGACACATAGCAGTCTTAGAAATAATGCTGAGGAAATAGATTCAGAGTCAGGACCCCTGGTTGCTCTTGTGACACTGGGCAACTACATTAAATCAGAGGATCTAGCTTCTTGTAGCAGCTGCTTAAGAATGTCAGTCCAGATCTGGAAGCACCACCTGGAGCAGGAGGGAGGCTCCCCTTGAAGGCGGCACCTGGAACCAGCTCTGGGGGCAGCCTCTGCTTCAACCAGCCCTCTGCCCTAGTCAGAAAGCAGCCATTTCAAAAACGGGCTCTGCAGTCCCAGCTGCTCCACACCTATGACGGCTCAAGGGTGGAAGGTATGTCATCCCCAAAGAACAAACAGCAAGCGTGATGCCCAAATTCAGTGCTCAGTCATCCCAGAGCGTGGAAGAGTTCTTCCGTCTTCACCTTCAAAACCATCTGCCCTAAGCCCCTTGCAATTTAAGATATGCCTCTAGACTGAGTTTAGAAGAGATCCACTCTTTAAAAATCTTTTTAATTTTGAGTGGTCTGGTCCACCAGAGGCCATGGGCACCAGGGGGAGGAAACGCCCAGAACTCCTGCGCCTGGCCGCGCTTGATTCAGAAGAAGAGATTACTTGCCTAAATAGCCCTAAATTAACTCATGTACGACAGCCATGGAAATTGCAAGGCAAGGAACAGGGACTTACCTTATGAACTATGTAAGCAGTGAACACTTTCTACAGCCTCATATGTTGTGTTACATTAGTTCAAACAGAAGTTTTTTTTAAAGCCTCATAACCACATGGGAGAAGACTTTCGGAAAAGAAAGGGCTAATCTTTCTTCTGCATTGGTTCTATCATTGGACTGTGGCCTTTCAACTATTAATACCTTGATTTGTTCAAAAACTTTTTGATCAACCAAAAAAGTTTCTTTGATTAATTAGCCACCACATTTGGAAAAACACAGTCACCATTTTTAATAGAAGTTCGTCTAAAAGCTGCAAATGGCAAGTACCACCTTAAAAGAGGTGTCTGTTCAGGAATTTGTTCGGGCTCTAGAAATGTTTTTAGCTGCCTCAATTTTATCATCAGCAAGAAAAGCAGACCACCATATAGACCATTTTTTAAAAATTCCAGAAGCCATGCTTATATAATTGAGCTGTTCAAAGAAATCTTTAACTATAATTGTACTAACATTTTACCAGTACAATAGATTAACTACAAAAAGAATTAATGTTGCCTGAGGAAAAGATAGATAGCATTTTTCTAAAGTTTTTGATATGCAAGTTTCAGAGCTATATCAGAAAGTGCTAATATTTTAAAATGAAACTATCAAAGACGGTGAAGAAATTCACAACTTGGGTTTCCTTGGAGGGCTATCACAGAAAGCTGTCATTCCTAAAAACTTGTGGAATTTTTTGTTTTGATTTTATTTTTTTAAAAGCCTGTTAAGACAAGGCAGTTCTTTAACGACCTTTGTCAAAACACACCACCACAGAAGTTTACTTTCTTCCCTAATATTTCAAGAAGTTACTGGGGCTTTATCATCATCATTCACAAGCAGACTGCTTGCATTTGCCAATACAAACTGACAACCAAGTGATACAGTGCGTTAAAAATTCTCTGTGGTATTGACTGCCTGGAGCTGAGGCTCCTTTGGCTAAATACAGTACAGTTCAATTAACAGCTCTTCAATATACAATTTAATTTTTCTTTCATCTCGATCCATGGCCCAGCTTGAAATGAGGAATGTCGAAATAGATGGCTTGCTTCAATATTCAAAGCACTTTATAAATAAACCCATCAAGTTCATAATGATTTCTGTCGTAACATGACAGAATGGATGTATGGAGAATACCAGTACTCCAAGATGTGGGTATCACTCCTTCCAACCAAACTAACAGATCCATAAGGTGTGGCTCATCCAAAAAGTCTGATGAAATAAGGTGTGATTCCTGTGAAAATCTATGTTTGATCTCCAACAATTCTTCAGAGAAGGAAAAGCAATTCATTATTACTTGAGAATGCAGGGTATGTGCCTTTGAACTTTGAACTACACTTTGAACATATTTTGCTGTGATGCAAAATCTTCCTTTAAGGCTGGACCTCATGGAAAAACTGTATTTTCCTTTTCAATATGGAACTAACTGGGCTCAAGGCTAATTGGCTGGCCCTGTGAGAAAGCACAAGTTCACTTGTTTATCCTTCTCTGTTAATGTTCTCCACAGGAGTTAAAAAGTCCCTCTGTGTGTTTCTGTGTGTGTGTAGCAAATTCAGTGGGGGGAGTGCTGTAACCCCATGCATTTCAAAATGCAGACACTAACAAAAACTCAACATGCTTCACTAGGTTAACCCCTTCTTTTAGACTATCGTAACTTTCAATTGAAAGTTACATTTACATATTTTCTTCATACAACTCCGTCATATTAACTTATCGAATGCAAGTAATTCAGGATTCTCAGCCTGCATATTCATTCATAAGTAAATCTAACCATTTGTGTTGTGCCATGAGGGAGAGCATTGCATTTAAAAGATATTCTAAGTGATGCATTTCTGAGAGATGCTATTAATAACCACTTAAAGTGTGGGTGTTTGAGAAACCCTCAGAAGCCAGCTCATTTTTCACAGATTTTCAATATTGCTCTTAGAACTGCAAGCCTCACTTTCTCTCAGCTAAAAGGAATGTGTTCCACTTTGAACCAAAGGCACCTTTTGCTGTCAAAATGTAGAGGGGGGGAGGGGTATAAGATGGCAATACCCTTCACTTGAGCTGTATTTTCAGAGCTGCTGTTACAGTTCTCTTTATTCAACTGAAAGCCACTCAGAACACAACTGGGTTTGGGAAAACAGGAATGTTGAGCTGTATTTTGTAAGTGCTCTACCTCGGGCCAAGGCAAGCTGGTGAACATCACAAATGAACCCAGATTTCAAACCAAGCCATCATCATCCAGGCCAGAACTGCTGGAAAGGATCCAGACATCCTTAAACAAAAAGCAGTTCTGTTGAAATGGCATCTTACTTCTTGCCACTCAAAAGAAATTGGTTTATTGCTAGAACACTATTTTGGAGCACACGTGGTCGAAATGCCACACATATTTGAGCGTCCCTGCACAAAAGCTAGGGAGCAGGGCTGAAGCAAGCACAGGCTTCTTCAAGCACGGGTGATCCCATCAGGGCTACAAATTGCTACTGCCAACACCTTTGTTTGGGACAGGAGAAAGGAAGACAAGAGCAGAAGGAGATTATGATGAGAGCCCCATTCTACAATTTCTTGTATTCACTAAGCGCTTCCCCCTCCACTGCTGTCTTTACTTAGTGGGGACCAAGTTGCAGTTCTGTCAATCTCTGTGTGGATCATGATTGTCTCGATTTAGTTCTCCAAGGTACTCTGTACCTGACATTTGTTGCACAACATTGAGGTCACATGTAGATTTGCTTTAATGATCTGAACTGAATGGCGGAATTTCTACCAAATCATATGTGGAGCATTGCATTCTAAATTGACCTAAATGGGACTTCTGCAGACTAAGTTTGAGGTCAGCACTACTGTTATCACCTAGTTTCATCTTTACTTTTATTTCTGCCTCCACTTTTTAAATCTTAAACTCAGCACTGTGATTTTAATTGTCAAAGAAATACCATTTAACATTTACAGTAATTAATTCAAGTTTATTTAGAATAACTACACTAATTGGTATGTTCTGCAAATCTGCAGCACTGCAGAATTAAAAATAAACATCACAAAGATATAATTTACAGCTAATCTATACTTACAATTAAAGTTATTTTTGAGATTTATTTCAATCTATATTTTATTAGTAGCAACACAGTAATGGGGTGTACTGAGTTCTGCCTTTTCAAGCACCTAGATTATAAAACATAATTATACAAATTAATTAGAAATGAGTGCATACATTTACGCCTTTGTATGTAACCACAGAATATTCAACGTGACAAAGTTAATGAGCAGCTATAAATATAATGAATAATGAACAACTATGAACTTATTTCTGGAGGGACTGGATTTTAGTCCAATCCAGAGAAAAGGGGGTATAACTGTCCTAAGCATATTTGCCTATCAATATTTAGTACACATATTAGAAGTTATAACAAAGAGGCTACAGGAATGGAATACAGAGAAGTATGCAGAAAAGACTTCAAAATCCAATGACAATCTGTTCTGGTCAGTCCAAAAACCATTTCACAGCCTAGCAGTGTGTCTGCGTCAACCATCAGCTGTTTTTCTCTGCCATGTCCCTGGACAAGCTGGAATGATCTTCAGCACACACTGCCTCTTTCGCACGAAGTCATCGCCTCTTTAGAGGTGCACGACCTTTGGTTGCCATGTCTGGAATGCTCTCTGCCGTATTCCTTGTCCTGTTCCCTGTAAGGTGACCTCTCTATACTGTATATTCTTCCTCATGTTCTTTTGTCCACTACCTGTACCATCTTCTGCACGGAAACCCTCCTTTTCATTGAGACTTTCACACAGAATTAACCCTCTATTTTTCATTCCCAAATTAAATGTAGTGTGAGTACATACACCTGAATCATTCCTTTTTATCCATCTTTGACTCTTCCATTTCTTTAGGTAAGAAATGACTCCTTCCTTCTTTATTGTATGTCTGAACTGTCAGCCAGGGAATGATACTTTTTTTCAATTCCTCTGTAAATCACCTCACACACTGAAGGCTCTGTACAAAAATGAGAAGCTGCCAGCCCCAAAGCAGAGAGAGACAAGTGTAGGTTACCCATGGTCTGAGAAAGTGGGTATCACCAAAATAGGTCAGGAGTAAAGAAAAAGTTGGAGAATTCAGCAATAATTAATATTGTCCAGAATATTTCAGAACATTTCATCATCCTTCTCCAAGGAAATTCAGAGCAAAGACATTGCAGTGTGCTCACTCTTCAGGCTCCTGGACTACAGTTCCAGGTCCATTTGAAACTGCTCGCGCTGGCTTCAAAGCCCTGCATTGCTTTGGCCCCCAGTACTTCCTGAACACCTTCTCCTGCATCACTCCTCCTTGGCAGGGGTGCAGGTACAGAAGTCAATGTTTCCTGAAAGCTGTCACTCGAGACAATATGCACAGTTATGTGCTGTAAATCTGCTCAAACACGAAAACTGGAAGGGGGGCAATTATTTTCAAACAAGTCCTGTTTTGCTCTTTGCACAGGGGCACTGCATCGCACAGCACATGAAAAGTACCATGGCGAGGAGGGTGTATCTATCCAAAATAATCCTGGACACGTGCAGTTGTCAATGTAGGAAGGCAAAGGAGAAGGAAGATACTGCGGACGGCGGTGCGGACACCTTTGTTAAAACTCTCAGAAAGCTTAACGAGCACATGCACCACTAGCCCTGCTGTGAGCTCATCTACAGAGTGCCATGGATAGCATTACAATACTTCCAGCCCAGCTTCCAAGGCCAGAGCCTTCCCCAGAGCAGCTTACAACAACAAAATAGTGCAATACGATGTCGTAAAAACAGCAATCCAAAGAAAACAACAAAAAATCAGAAGAAAACAAGTAGGATGAACAAGTAGGTTTTCAGGGTTTTGCAAAAAGCTGCAGCGTTAGAGCCAGATGGCCACTCAATGGCAGCTCATTCCAGAGGTGCAGGACCATGGACCTCATGAATTTGACCATCTAACTGCCATGTGTAGCTAATATGGCTGAAGGAGGTCCTCCAAGTAAGTTGGACCCAAACTCTCTGAAGTCAACACTGGACTGGGAAACACCCAAGTAGTTCAGTTGGCAATGTAAGCGGCACAATTGCCTTGTCTGCAACAACACCCGGCAGCCTCTTTCTGCATTGTATTATAAATTCTAGGCGAAGGAGATGTTCGTGTAGGAATACGCCTTCAGAAAAATACACATCAGACTCATGAAGACTACAAGGGTTTATGCCACCACTATTTTTACAGCTATGATTCCGATGTCAGTACCTCTCTTTATGTCATGCAAGAATACAAAATAAGTAACAATAACACTTTGTCCTAAAACTGCCTTAGAAAACAGGTGTCATAGGCTGACCCTACAGAAAATGAACCGGCTTGTCTCAAATACATGTTCACTGCTGTTTCTTAATGGCTTTGCAAATCATTGGAGGCACCAACATGCCGCTTTGTAGGATGCTCATGCTTTTGAGTGCATTAGTTTCTCATGTGTGGGTATCCAAAAAGCCGAAGGGCCAGACAATGATTTGGGTGGGATAGAAGATCAAACCATGGCAAAGCTCTCCATGTACCCTGTTTTACCATGGACAGTCCTTTATTTGAGAGGCTACTAGAGGACTGTGCTCTTTTCTGAAGGCATCATCTATTTGAAGGGCTGCCCAGTCCAAGTCTTGTATGAAGGACCCTAAGAACCAGCCCATCAACAGTATCTGCACAGAAAACTGAGCAGTGCACAGAGGTCACCTGGTGACAGACTTTCACATTATATTTAAATTTCGACTGAGAGAATGTTTATAAATGTGTTGTTGTTGTTGTTAGTCGCGAAGTCATGTCTAACCCATTGTGACCCCAAGAACAACATTCCTCCAGGCCTTCCTGTCCTCCACCATCCCCCAGAGTCCACCTAAGTTCACGCCAACTGCTTCAGTGATTCCATCTAGCCACCTCATCCTCTGCCATCCCCTTCTTCTTTTGCCATCTATTGTTCCCTGTATCATGGTCTTCTCCAGGGAGCCCTTCCTTCTCATTAGGTGGCCAAAGTATTTGAGTTTCATCTTCAGTATCTGGCCTTCTAAAGAGCAATCAGGGTTGATCTCCTCTAGGACTGACCAGTTTGATCGCCTTGCGGTCCAAGGGACTCGTGGGAGTCTCCCCCAGCACCACAATTCAAAGGCCTCAATTCTTCGGCGCTCAGCCTTCCTTATGGTCCAACTCTCACAGCCATACATTGCAACTGGGAAAACCATAGCCTTGACTATACGCACTTTTGTTGGCAGGGTGATGTCTCTGCTTTTTAGTATGCTGTCTAGATTTGCCATAGCTCTCCTCCGCAGGAGCAAGCGTCTTTTAATTTCTGGGCTGCAGTCCCTGTCTGCGGTGATCTTGGAGCCCAGGAAAATAAAATCTGTCACTACCTCCATTTCTTCCCCATCTATTTGCCAGGAAGTGAGAGGACCGGGTGCCATGATCTTAGTTTTCTTAATGTTGAGTTTCAAGCCAACTTTTGCATTCTCCTCTTTTACCTGCATCAGGAGGCTCTTTAGTTCCTCTTCACTTTCTGCCATTAGAGTGGTATCATCTGCATATCTGAGGTTGTTGATATTTCTCCCAGCAATCTTAATTCCAACTGGTGATTCATCTAGGCCCGCCTTTCTCATGATGTGCTCTGCATATAAGTTAAATAGCCAGGGAGACAGTATACAGCCTTGCCGAACTCCTTTCTCAATTTTGAACCAATCAGTGGTTCCGTGTCCAGTTCTCACTGTTGCTTCTTGACCCACATATAGGTTTCTCAAGAGACAAATAAGATGGTCAGGTATTCCCATCTCTTTAAGAACTTGCCACAACTTGTTGTGATCCACACAATCAAAGGCTTTAGCATAGTCAATGAAGCAGAAGTAGATGTTTTTCTGGAACTCCCTAGCTTTCTCCATGATCCAGTGTATGTTGGTAATTTGATCTCTAGTTCCTCTGTCTCTTCGAAATCCTGCCTGTACTTCTGGTAGTTCTCTGCCCACATACTGCTGGAGCCTAGCTTGTAGGATTTTGAGCATAACTTTGCTAGCATGTGAAATGAGTGCAATGGTGCGGTAGTTTGAATATTCTTTGGCATTGCCCTTCTTTGGGATCGGAATGTAAACTGAGCTTTTCCAATCCTGTGGCCACTCTTGAGTTTTCCAAATTTGCTGGCATATTGAGTGTAGCACTTTTACTTCAGCGTCTTTTAAGATTTTCAATAGCTCAGCTGGAATACTGTCACCTCCACTAGCTTTGTTGTTGCTCAGACTTCCTAAGGCCCATTTGACTTCACATTCCAGGATGTCTGACTCGAGGGCAGTTACCACCCCATCGTGGTTATCAGGGATGTCAAGCTCTTTCTTGTATAGTTCCTCTGTGTAATCTTGCCATCTCTTTTTAATCTCTTCTGCCTCTGTTATGCCCCTGCCATTTTGGTCCTTTTCATGCCCATCTTTGCATGAAACTTTCCCTTCATATCTCCAATTTTCTTGAAGAGATCTCTGGTCCTCCCTATTCTATTGTTTTCTTCTATTTTTTACACTGTTCATTTAAGAAGGCATTCTTATCTCTTCTAGCTATTCTCTGGAATTCTGCATTCAATTGGGTGTATCTTTACTTTTCTCCCTTGCCTTTCGCTTCCTTTCTTTCCTCAGCTATTTGTAAAGCTTCCTCAGACAGCCATTTTGCTTTCTTGCATTTCTTTTTTCTTTGGGATGGTTTTAGTTGCTTCCTCTTGTACAATGTTGCAAACCTCCGTCCATAGCTCTTCAGGCACTCTATCAGATCTAATTCCTTAAATCTATTTGTCACCTCTACTGTATATTCATCAGGGATATGATTTAGGTCATACCTGAGTGGCCTGG